>NC_034176.2:62172722-62462722 GCF_002021735.2 Oncorhynchus kisutch
GGTCCTCATACAGTACCATACTACACATGGATCCTCCTACAGTACCATACTACACATGGATCCTCATACAGTACCATACTACACATGGGTCCTCATACAGTACCATACTACACATGGGTCCTCATACAGTACCATACTACACATGGGTCCTCATACAGTACCATACTACACATGAGGGAAATGACTGTATGTATGAATGATTAGCGCCCTGATGGAAAAAGTCCATGCCTGGGCCTTGTGTGTTTTCCATCCCCTGTCCACCGATCAGAAAACAAAATGGTGGGGATATATTGGCATCCTGGCGAGTGTTAAATGGTGACTGTGACAGGCGGTGTAAATCTCCCCGGTCCCTCAGTGGCATGCAGAGTTGGGTTCCAGGAAGTAAACTGAATTGGAATTTCAGTGTACTTCCTGAATTGACTGAATAAAAAATGGTATTGACCCTAACTCTGATGGCATTCCCTAGCAGTGTCTGCCAGTCTGTCAATCAGTCTGTTTGTCATGCTGGGGGCATGGTGGCGGACGGTAATTAATGAGTGTCTGTTAAACAGCGCAATGTGATCCCAAATGGTAATTAGAACACAGAGCCAGTGTGGAGCCACACATTTTCATTAGCTCAGGAGACAGGTATGTGTTGGTGAAATATGACTCTAAAAGAACAGCCATTCAGTCAGGTTAGCTATAAGGCACAGACGATAAAGTCAGCTATTAATGAGATTTACTGCAGACACTTACCTGTCTGCCTTCTCATTGGTGCTGAATTCAATTTATGGAAAGCAATGAAAAGGAAGATAATGGAAACAAAGACGGAAAATAAATGAACAGAAACAAATAAAAACAAATAGAAAATCATAGAATAGAATGCTGGTTTTGGCTCGTCTCAGATTGGACCTGGGATGTCTTGTCAGAACATCCTTGGAGAGTCTGATTTAATATTGAAAGGGAATTTGTGAGTTCCACCACAATCTAAACAGTAAACACACATTGTAACAACATATTTAGTATGATTGTATAAATATATGATTGTTTTACGGAAATGTACCTCACACTATGGGGCATTTTCCACTCAGTGGGAATTGCCACAGAGAGAGCAGCAGAAAACCTGGTGAGATTGAGCAGTTCATTTGATTGGCTGTGCTCAGCTGGCGATGAGGCGAACACTCAGAGGCGAACACTCAGAGGTGCCCGTTAATAGGTGTTTTACGACTGATGTTGGAGGCACGGTCTCTCTGCTCAATCTCTGCCTTACAAAATGGTCATTGTCAAAGCCTCGTTCTATTCTCAGTCAAGCTAATTCATATGTTTTTACACAAAGTTCTCAGCTTTCTGCTTGTTTCCTTTAACGTCAGTGATGAGACATTTGAAGCATGGGAACAAGTGTTGTACTCTGAAGATGTTGACCGTCACAGTCTCTCTGAAGGTGAACATCTAAAGCAGTGTGTCTTTTCTTACCATATGGCAGTTTAGTTTAGTAACACACACACACACACACACATTAAGTGATGTGACAATCCAAGGTTAATTAACATATCAACATGGAAATACAGGTGCACTTTATGATCCGTGTTTAAACACCCTCATGCACGTTTCAAGCTAGAAATGAAAAGTGCATAAGAGTACACGTACAGAGGCAGAGAGTACACATATACATACAGGGGCAGAGAGTACACGTATACATACAGGGGCAGAGAATACACGTATACATACAGGGGCAGAGAGTACACATATACATACAGGGGCAGAGAGTACACGTATAGATACAGGGGCAGAGAATACACGTATACATACAGGGGCAGAGAGTACACATATACATACAGGGGCAGAGAGTACACATATACATACAGGGGCAGAGAGTACACATATACATACAGGGGCAGAGAGTACACATATACATACAGGGGCAGAGAGTACACATATACATACAGGGGCAGAGAGTACACATATACATACAGGGGCAGAGAATACACGTATACATACAGGGGCAGAGAGTACACATATACATACAGGGGCAGAGAGTACATGTATACATACAGGGGCAGAGAGTACACGTATACATACAGGGGAAGAGAGTACACATATACATACAGGGGCAGAGAATACACGTATACATACAGGGGCAGAGAATACACGTATACGTACAGGGGCAGAGAGTACACGTATACATACAGGGGCAGAGAGTACACGTATACGTACAGGGGCAGAGAGTACACGTATACATACAGGGGCAGAGAGTACACGTATACATACAGGGCCAGAGAGTACACATATACATACAGAGGCAGAGAGTACACATATACATACAGAGGCAGAGAGTACACATATACATACAGGGGCAGAGAATACACATATACATACAGGGGCAGAGAGTACACGTATACGTACAGGGGCAGAGAGTACACGTATACATACAGGGGCAGAGAGTACACGTATACGTACAGGGGCAGAGAGTACACGTATACATACAGGGGCAGAGAGTACACGTATACATACAGGGCCAGAGAGTACACGTATACATACAGAGGCAGTGAGTACACATATACATACAGGGGCAGAGAGTGCACGTATACATACAGGGGCAGAGAGTACACATATACATACAGGGGCAGAGAGTACACATATACATACAGGGGCAGAGAGTACAGATATACATACAGGGGCAGTGAGTACACATATACATACAGGGCCAGAGAGTACACATATACATACAGGGGCAGTGAGTACACATATACATACAGGGGCAGAGAGTACAGATATACATACAGGGGCAGAGAGTACACATATACATACAGGGGCAGTGAGTACACATATACATACAGGGGCAGAGAGTACAGATATACATACAGGGGCAGAGAGTACACATATACATACAGGGGCAGAGAGTACACGTATAGATACAGGGGCAGAGAATACACGTATACATACAGGGGCAGAGAGTACACATATACATACAGGGGCAGAGAGTACACATATACATACAGGGGCAGAGAGTACACACATACATACAGGGGCAGAGAGTACACATATACATACAGGGGCAGAGAGTACACATATACATACAGGGGCAGAGAGTACACATATACATACAGGGGCAGAGAGTACACATATACATACAGGGGCAGAGAGTACACATATACATACAGGGGCAGAGAGTACATGTATACATACAGGGGCAGAGAGTACACGTATACATACAGGGCCAGAGAGTACACATATACATACAGAGGCAGAGAGTACACATATACATACAGAGGCAGAGAGTACACATATACATACAGGGGCAGAGAATACACATATACATACAGGGGCAGAGAGTACACGTATACGTACAGGGGCAGAGAGTACACGTATACATACAGGGGCAGAGAGTACACGTATACGTACAGGGGCAGAGAGTACACGTATACATACAGGGGCAGAGAGTACACGTATACATACAGGGCCAGAGAGTACACATATACATACAGAGGCAGTGAGTACACATATACATACAGGGGCAGAGAGTGCACGTATACATACAGGGGCAGAGAGTACACATATACATACAGGGGCAGAGAGTACACATATACATACAGGGGCAGAGAGTACAGATATACATACAGGGGCAGTGAGTACACATATACATACAGGGCCAGAGAGTACACATATACATACAGGGGCAGTGAGTACACATATACATACAGGGGCAGAGAGTACAGATATACATACAGGGGCAGAGAGTACACATATACATACAGGGGCAGTGAGTACACATATACATACAGGGGCAGAGAGTACAGATATACATACAGGGGCAGAGAGTACACATATACATACAGGGGCAGAGAGTACACGTATAGATACAGGGGCAGAGAATACACATATACATACAGGGGCAGAGAGTACACATATACATACAGGGGCAGAGAGTACACATATACATACAGGGGCAGAGAGTACACATATACATACAGGGGCAGAGAGTACACATATACATACAGGGGCAGAGAGTACACATATACATACAGGGGCAGAGAGTACACATATACATACAGGGGCAGAGAGTACACATATACATACAGGGGCAGAGAGTACACATATACATACAGGGGCAGAGAGTACACATATACATACAGGGGCAGAGAGTACACATATACATACAGGGGCAGAGAATACACGTATACATACAGGGGCAGAGAGTACACATATACATACAGGGGCAGAGAGTACATGTATACATACAGGGGCAGAGAGTACACGTATACATACAGGGGAAGAGAGTACACATATACATACAGGGGCAGAGAATACACGTATACATACAGGGGCAGAGAGTATACGTATACGTACAGGGGCAGAGAGTACACGTATACATACAGGGGCAGAGAGTACACGTATACGTACAGGGGCAGAGAGTACACGTATACATACAGGGGCAGAGAGTACACGTATACATACAGGGCCAGAGAGTACACATATACATACAGAGGCAGAGAGTACACATATACATACAGAGGCAGAGAGTACACATATACATACAGGGGCAGAGAATACACATATACATACAGGGGCAGAGAGTACACGTATACGTACAGGGGCAGAGAGTACACGTATACATACAGGGGCAGAGAGTACACGTATACGTACAGGGGCAGAGAGTACACGTATACATACAGGGGCAGAGAGTACACGTATACATACAGGGCCAGAGAGTACACATATACATACAGAGGCAGTGAGTACACATATACATACAGGGGCAGAGAGTGCACGTATACATACAGGGGCAGAGAGTACACATATACATACAGGGGCAGAGAGTACACATATACATACAGGGGCAGAGAGTACAGATATACATACAGGGGCAGTGAGTACACATATACATACAGGGCCAGAGAGTACACATATACATACAGGGGCAGTGAGTACACATATACATACAGGGGCAGAGAGTACAGATATACATACAGGGGCAGAGAGTACACATATACATACAGGGGCAGTGAGTACACATATACATACAGGGGCAGAGAGTACAGATATACATACAGGGGCAGAGAGTACACATATACATACAGGGGCAGAGAGTACACGTATAGATACAGGGGCAGAGAATACACGTATACATACAGGGGCAGAGAGTACACATATACATACAGGGGCAGAGAGTACACATATACATACAGGGGCAGAGAGTACACATATACATACAGGGGCAGAGAGTACACATATACATACAGGGGCAGAGAGTACACATATACATACAGGGGCAGAGAGTACACATATACATACAGGGGCAGAGAATACACGTATACATACAGGGGCAGAGAGTACACATATACATACAGGGGCAGAGAGTACATGTATACATACAGGGGCAGAGAGTACACGTATACATACAGGGGAAGAGAGTACACATATACATACAGGGGCAGAGAATACACGTATACATACAGGGGCAGAGAGTATACGTATACGTACAGGGGCAGAGAGTACACGTATACATACAGGGGCAGAGAGTACACGTATACGTACAGGGGCAGAGAGTACACGTATACATACAGGGGCAGAGAGTACACGTATACATACAGGGCCAGAGAGTACACATATACATACAGAGGCAGAGAGTACACATATACATACAGAGGCAGAGAGTACACATATACATACAGGGGCAGAGAATACACATATACATACAGGGGCAGAGAGTACACGTATACGTACAGGGGCAGAGAGTACACGTATACATACAGGGGCAGAGAGTACACGTATACGTACAGGGGCAGAGAGTACACGTATACATACAGGGGCAGAGAGTACACGTATACATACAGGGCCAGAGAGTACACATATACATACAGAGGCAGTGAGTACACATATACATACAGGGGCAGAGAGTGCACGTATACATACAGGGGCAGAGAGTACACATATACATACAGGGGCAGAGAGTACACATATACATACAGGGGCAGAGAGTACAGATATACATACAGGGGCAGTGAGTACACATATACATACAGGGCCAGAGAGTACACATATACATACAGGGGCAGTGAGTACACATATACATACAGGGGCAGAGAGTACAGATATACATACAGGGGCAGAGAGTACACATATACATACAGGGGCAGAGAGTACACATATACATACAGGGGCAGTTTCCAGGACACAAATTAAGCCTAGTCCTGGACCAAAAAAACACCTTTCCAAAATACTTTTCCCAGATTTGGCATAGTCTGTGTCTGGGAAACCACCCTATGGACACACAAATATTCAATGTTATTTCTCTGATCTTCTGATCTAACTCTTCCTTTCAAACTGTTTTCTCTGTCCCTCCTCATGTTTTAGTTTAAATTCATAGATTCGTAGCAGCTGAATTGAGTCTTAAAGACCTGAGTCTTAAAGTCCAACTGAAACCACCATCTCTCTAGCCGCCACAACCCCTTAGCCGCCACAACCCCTCTCCATCTGTTTACACCATCTCTCCCTCTGTTCCTCCTTCGTTCCCTCGCTCCCTCTCCTCCTCTCCATCTGTTTACACCATCTCTCCCTCTGTTCCTCCTTCGTTCCCTCGCTCTCTCTCCTCCTCTCCATCTGTTTACACCATCTCTCCCTCTGTCCCTCCTCGTTCCCTCGCTCTCTCTCCTCCTCTCCATCTGTTTACACCATCTCTCCCTCTGTCCCTCCTCGTTCCCTCGCTCTCTCTCCTCCTCTCCATCTGTTTACACCATCTCTCCCTCTGTTCCTCCTTCGTTCCCTCGCTCTCTCTCCTCCTCTCCATCGGTTTACACCATCTCTCCCTCTGTCCCTCCTCGTTCCCTCGCTCTCTCTCCTCCTCTCCATCTGTTTACACCATCTCTCCCTCTGTTCCTCCTTCGTTCCCTCGCTCTCTCTCCTCCTCTCCATCGGTTTACACCATCTCTCCCTCTGTCCCTCCTCGTTCCCTCGCTCTCTCTCCTCCTCTCCATCTGTTTACACCATCTCTCCCTCTGTTCCTCCTTCGTTCCCTCGCTCTCTCTCCTCCTCTCCATCTGTTTACACCATCTCTCCCTCTGTTCCTCCTTCGTTCCCTCGCTCTCTCTCCTCCTCTCCATCTGTTTACACCATCTCTCCCTCTGTTCCTCCTTCGTTCCCTCGCTCTCTCTCCTCCTCTCCATCTGTTTACACCATCTCTCCCTCTGTTCCTCCTTCGTTCCCTCGCTCTCTCTCCTCCTCTCCATCTGTTTACACCATCTCTCCCTCTGTTCCTCCTTCGTTCCCTCGCTCCCTCTCCTCCTCTCCATCTGTACATGTGTCTGTTTTTCAACCTCTTTCTCAGTAAATGTGTCTTGTCCTCCCCTCCCACTTCCCTCCCACCCCCAGGCTGGGCTGGTGTCCCCTGTGTCCCTCCCCTGCCTCCTGGCCCTCCCGTCTGGGTTAATGTTCCATCGGGTGCAGCACCAGGACCAGGGCTGTAAATCAAACAGGCTACAGTATGTGTGGACGAAGTCCAGGCCTGATATACAGGACCCGGCTCTGCCTTGTAATCTACTGGCAGAGGCCTATCACGGCTTTAAACCCATTCTATTACACTTTAACTGTGATTTAAAGGAGCCCAAATGTTCACTCTATTTCTCCTCACAGGATGTATTTCCTGGGACTGTCAGCTATAAAATAAAAATAATTGTTTTTAATGGGAGACTAGAGGGGGAACATGGAGGTAGCCACTCTGGTGACAGTGCAGAGAGGGGGGAAATTGCCACAGAAGAGATCTATCAGGCTGTAGGGAAGCAGTAGTGTTGATTGGAGTTGGGCTGAGGAATTAGGAGGAGATTGGTTCCTCTACCTGACCATCCTTCATCGGGGCTTTAGGTCTTCAGGTGACACTAGATACGAAAGGCATTGTGAGAAAATATATAAGGGTGTCAAGGACAGTCCTGTAACTATAAGGGACAGTGTTACTAGGAGCAATGTAAAGAGTTGGTCTGTCAAATGTCAATATGTATGCGTGGTGTTTGTGCTCTTAACCTCTGAGCAGGTGGGTTAGCCATGGGTTAGATTAAGTTTATCTTAGATGGACTTCATTATTTTGAGAAAAAGGGTTATTGATTTCTGTGAACATCTGCTGCCTTTTCCTCCCCCTTATTAGTCATTGTAATCAGTAAATCAGTCAATATTGATTGGTGAAGCCTTCCCTCTCACTGTAACCATGCATAAAAAAACACATTGCTGCCTACCACAAGACAACATGATAATTAAATCAACTGGTGATATATTTCCTAGAGGACATGATGTTATGGCTGTATTGTGTTGGTCTACTGTTGCTCTATAAATCTCATCATCTCTACTGTGTCTCTCCACAGATCACCTTCTTCATGCTGCTGTCGGCGGTGTGTGTGATGCTCAACCTGGCTGGCTCCATCCTGTCCTGCCAGAACGCTCAGTTGGTCAACTCTCTGGAGGACTGTCAGCTGGTGAGAGACCAGTGCCCTGCCCCTCTACCCTCTCTGTCCCCCCTGTATGTGCCCTATCTCTCCCATCTACAGGGGCCAGTACTGGTTCCCTATCTCTCCCATCTACAGGGGTCAGTACTGGTTCCCTATCTCTCTCATCTACAGGGGCCAGTACTGGTTCCCAATCTCTCCCATCTACAGGGGCCAGTACTGGTTCCCTATCTCTCCCATCTACAGGGGCCAGTACTGGTTCCCTATCTCTTCCATCTTAACAGGGGCCGGTGGATGCGGTGGGGCCCCTGTTCATATGAAGGAGTTGTGGCATCTGGTGTTGAAAGGCCCTAGCCTGTCTGGGATCACAGTACAAATACATATTAACACCAGCCACTCCTACGTCATTCTTAATAGTAGGGCTCAGTGCCGTTTGTCTGTCTGATTACCCACTGGAGCTCATAGTTGAATTATTAAGAAAAACATAATAATCCGCCGTCTGGGTAGAGAGCGCTTTCAATTTGTCTGCTGTCTGCGGCAGGTTGCATTTCTGTTCCTGTGTCAAATTCACAGAGCTTCCCGTTTTCAGATGGTGTGGCACAACGTATGTGTCAGGATCAGGCTGGGGAAGGAGTTGCGTACCTCATACTAGCATAGATTACATGAATCTATAGACTCATGACAAGAGTAAAGTTCCTAGATCAACTATGCTGTTAGGGCATAGAAAATCACAGCTCTCAAAGTCCTCTAAAAGGGTTTTCTCTGTAAAAGAAAATACTGAAATCCATCAATTCTGGACTCATTTAATTAGTGTTTAATAAGATATAAATAATGAATAGCTTTTGGGGGATTAAAAATGAAAACAAATATTTGAATACCGTACTTCTCTACATGGCTCCAGCTCTGAGTAGCCTAGTGTGCTTGTATATGTGTATTGTGTGTGCTGAATGGATGGATGGCTATGAAGGGATTATTTATAGAAGAACAACAGCTCAAGCCCCTAGCCTACCTATTCTGTTCTGTGACCACTGTGTTGTGTGGGGTTGTATCAGCACTGTAGTCGGCTCCACAGGATATCCTGCATTCCCTTCACCATAATACGGCCCCATTCTACCATCTCTCTCCCCTGCTTCAGTCTGCCCCAGCACCAATCACAGACAGACCCAGTAACTCAGAGAGACCCAATAGCACAGACAGACTCAGTAGCACAGACAGATGACCCAGTAACACAGACAGACCCGGTAGCATAGACAGACCCAGTAGCATAGACAGACCCAGTAACACAGACAGACCCAGAAGCACAGACAGACCCAGAAGCACAGACAGACCCAGTAGCATAGACAGACCCAGTAGCATAGACAGAGCCAGTAACACAGACAGAACCTGGGGATTTAAATAGTGCAAATCAATACAACTGTCATTATCTGGCATTCCTGCTTTCGTGAACAGCTTTACCATACCGGCCCAAACTCCTCTACCCAGAACCGTACTAGGGTGTCGACCAAGACCTGGTCATATCCACTCTCATCTTCACTCTACTCTACCTTCTTCCATACTGGGTGAGTGGATTCATATAGCCCTCTCTCTCCAAATGAGCTATGACCTGTGTCCACGATCAATATGGGAACCTGCACCGATATATGCCATAATGGCTCAGAGTCCTAGACTGCCATGTAGTTAGAGACTCCATTTTGGTCTACATAAAACTCCATTGAGAGATCCTTCCCAACCTCTACTCTAACTTCCTGTCTACCCAGATCTAGGGATCTCTTATGCTTATTTTGGAACAAAATCCTCATCGTCTAACCCTTGAGTCAAATTACCACTCTCCGCATACTCAAGTAGGACGTGCGGTATCAGGAATATGTCACCCACGATAAAACAGCTCAGACGAACAGCTTGCATGTGAAGCCCCACCCTGTCCCCGAGAACACATCACTTAGCAAGAGCCAGACACATCTTCACTTCTATGAACAACAACAGGGATGAAAAGACAGGGAGGGTTTTTTCATTTGAGAGAATGAATCCGGGTATGAATATGAATCCGGGTGAATCCGGGTAGCTCTTTCAGCTAGCTGTCACCAGGAGTCCTTGGTATGGTCCCCCCAACAAGCCTCTGGGACTGGATTGAGTGACTTCACCTGTAGTTCACCTGTAATGTATAAAATCCTGGACATACAGGCTTGGTTAACAAACAGTTTCTCATTTGTTCTATCTGATTATTAGCTAATAATTTTTTTAATTTTTTATTAGTTAATTATCCCGTAGGTCACATCCTATCCTAGAACACAATTTACCCATCCCCCCTTTGTTACCTGGCTCTTCCCAGGTAACAACCTTGCCTACTCTTAAACAATGACTTAGGTAAGATTAGTAAATGATCCTAATGTCTGACATCATCATGTAGGAGCCCCTTTTAATTTTCCACATGTCCAATTCTCCCTTGGGCGTCCATTCATGTCAATCCGGTAACAATACTCTGTCAAGTTTCTTATCTACTTTAAGAACTATCTGCGCTACTTATATATTTTCTTAAATATATATATTTACCGATTTAAACCGTAACCCTTTTCTCTCATATCTCTCAAATAGCACTAAGCTTCTAACTGTTTGACTTTATCTAAAATCATTGATTTTAGAAAAAACATGTCTATGAGTGGCTTTTCTCTAAAGTCCTTACATTTCCTTAATCAATCTAACAATAATCCTAAATCATCACAGATGTCCTATATTCCTGTTAAATGTAATACTATATTTAAAAAACTTCTAATAATCAAACAAAGTCTAATAAATGCTAACCATATCAAAATCCTTCCTACACTAACAAGCCCTTTCCTTCAGGGACCCTCAGTATTCTATCTGACAATAACATGAATTTAATATGTGTTGCAAAGTGTGGAATACCTTATCTACAGTAATTTATCACCCCTAAGAACTGTAACTTATTTTTCTATGTAATTCCCTGCCCTATTGGCTTAATCTATCTCCTATCCAAACCTAAATGTATCGTATCTTCCCCTATTTATTCTCAATGATAAATATAATTTTTTTTTCTCTGTTACAATACCAAATCATTAATAGCCCATTCAAAAACTTCACAGCTAATGTTGTAAAACAGAATCCTGAACCACTTTCTCATTTGCGGTTCAAACAATAATTCTAACCCCCTAACCAAAACTCCATTATAATGAATTTACCTTAAAAGTAGTAACTCAATATGACCACATTCATTATACAAGACTCTCCCCCGAGGCTGATCAGACCTCAGAAGACAGTCACGATAAGATCAATAGGTCATAAAATCAAAAAATGCACTTTTATAATTAAAACTCATAACCTAAAAACTCATAAAGTTCCATATGTGAGCGTGCCTCTTTAAAATACCTTTGCACTAAAACAAATAGTCCTAACAATGGTTTTATGTATATATACTTGCAAACCTTAATGATTAATCAAAACTTCCAGGCCTTTTCCAATTTGGTTGTTTATGGCCTCATTCTCCCCAAGATTATAATCCCAGGAAACATCTAAAATTGAGACACCTAAACATCCATTTTCCCAGACGAACACAACACGCCTAACTAGCATTCACTATGCTACTTCGATTCAGAAACTCAAAAGTGAACTATAAACTAAACCTAATGATAATTCCCCTTTAACTCAAATCATTAATCATAAGTTTTAAACAACGTCAATGTATATGTTTACTTAAATGAGCATGCTTCTCTTAGATACAATTAACCCGATAATATTATTGTATTACTTTTTCCCCTCTGCCGCAAATGTCGTACATTTCTCAGTGTAAGAAATCCGTCATTTAATCCCAGATATTTAATAAAAATGCATTCGCATTCTCCCATGGCTCCTTTAATTGACTTATTTTAGGTAACTCCCCTCCGTCCCGGAACAAAGAATTCTACCTAAACACGCCACAACACAATGTTTAACTAAGTTAAATCAAACCCTAAAATTGACCATAACTAGCAAACAAATAAACAAACCACTTTTATCAGCTAAAAACAAACTATACGAAAACTCACTACTTATAATGCTTCAGATGGCAAAATTACTCAGAGACTCACATTCACATCTGTTAGTTCCTCAAGAAAAACAAAAACAATCCCCAACTTGCCCCTGTTACGCCTGTCTACGTATCAGGGGAAAAGCTTGAATAACCAAATTCAACCTAGCTTACTTCCCGAAACATATGCAGTTATGTTTTTCTATAGAGGTTGTTTTTCAAACTTTAAACACCCTAACATGGTTCCACACAATGGAAAGTGCTCAAATTCACTGGTGTTACATAAACAATCAAACCTGGAATCACAACCATGGAATCCATTACCACGATATTTTACGATTCAGACATCCAGTCTCTCTCTCTCATAGCCTAGTTCAATCCAAACAAATGCCACAAATCTTATGATGCCTACCTAACGTATCAGCTGATAGTTTTTAGCATCTTTCCTGACTATCCTGGCGACTCTCAAATTACTGTTAAAAATGTATTTTGTAATTTATATCAACTTCTGAAAAGTTACTCGAAACACTAATGCACACATTAACAGACAAACAATTTTCTCCGTTACCCGTTACTCCGTTAATTTTCTCCATTCACAACGTAATTTCCGTGGCGACCAATAGTGCTTCGCTAGTGACGTCATCATCAAGCGCTCAACCTTGGCTCAATCCGTAACGACTTTCGATGAATTGTAAATAATTGTTGTTCGATAAACCAAACCTAATTTATCACATCTGTTCAAATCCTGAATTATAATTTACCACCCCAACCAATATCTCTAAATTCGCTAATTTTATAAAAACATTTCGATGGGCATAAATCCTAATTGTCTCTTCGTTATTATTTAGAATTCATTTTGATCTAAGTAACTGCCTCGTCTTTGACTTAGTATTTTAATTACGACTCTATTCCCAATATGTTATTCACTTGTTTTAAATCTCTCGATGTTTCATGTAACTCATTCAGTCTATCTTCAAATTGTCGTCCCAAAATATTTTATACACTGCCATACACTCAAACCACTGTGATTGACGTGCACTGTCCCTTTAAGATAAGACATTTTATTTCTTCCCCGCAATGAAAACAGAAAACAGATCATGTTTAAAATACGTTACTTTTTGTTCGAATTCCCTGGCGTTACCTAACCAAAAATCAATACCTAGGAAAACAATCACAACTTTTCACGATTAAACTATTCTTACCTATTTTATAGTCCAAAGCGTTGCACCATATAGCCCATTGAGTGCCTAGCACTTCCGTTGCAAGCTGTAGCATCTTTTCAGACTATCTTTACGATACTTCTCCTTTTTAAAAGAAATGTATTTGGAACTTTTGGCCACTTTTGAAAAGTAACTCTAAGCTATAATGCATTTTCCCTCTAAATGCCACAACCCCTTTTCTCTGTTTAAATTTGAGGAACGATGTTGTTCAACGTGCAACGACAGCACAAATCTGCCTGCCTCTGTAAAATATATATTCCCTATTCAGATTGCGTTCAGTTTTAAATTCTAATCATCAAAGTAAAACCAACCCAACTTCTCAACTTACTATACCCTAACATCTGAACGTACCATGTTTTGTGCTAAATTTATCATATGTCAGTCGAATCATAAATAGCTATAACGTCCGGATAGCACGAAATTGTATCGTATCTCTCCGTTATTCCCTACATTTTACTTTGGGTGACTTTTTCTTCTATGATACATTTATTTAAATATGACTCCCATCTCAATACATCCTTCCACCAGATCATTTTGGGCAAAATAGCGTATTACCTCAATTGTCTCGCCATTATTTGTAATGCCTTTTTTTTTCAATACGACTCCCCTCTCAATAGCACAGACCTAGTAGCATAGACAGACCCAGTAACATAGACAGACCCAGTAACACAGACAGTCAGTAGCACAGACAGACCCAGTAGCATAGACAGACCCAGTAACACAGACAGACTCAGTAGCACAGACAGTCCCAGTAGCACAGACATACCCAGTAGCACAGACAGACTCAGTAGCACAGACACTCAGTAGCACAGACAGTCAGTAGCACAGACAGTCAGTAGCACAGACAGACCCAGTAGCACAGACAGTCAGTAGCACAGACAGTCCCAGTAGCACAGACAGACCTAGTAACACAGACAGACCCAGTAGCACAGACAGTCAGTAGCACAGACGGACCCAGTAGCACAGACAGTCAGTAGCACAGACAGTCCCAGTAGCACAGACAGACCTAGTAACACAGACAGACCTAGTAACACAGACAGACCCAGTAGCACAGACAGACCCAGTAGCACAGACCGACCTAGTAGCACAGACAGGCCCAGTAGCACAGACAGACCTAGTAACACAGATATGCCCAGTAGCACAGACAGACCTAGTAGCACAGACAGGCCCAGTAGCACAGACAGACCTAGTAACACAGATATGCCCAGTAGCACATACAGACCTAGTAGCACAGACAGGCCTAGTAGCACAGACAGACCTAGTAACACAGACAGATCCAGTAGCACAGACAGACCCAGTAGCTCAGACCGACCTAGTAGCACAGACAGACCCAGTAGCATAGATAGTCTGTAGCACAGACAGGCCTAGTAGCACAGACAGGCCTAGTAACACAGACAGACCCAGTAGCACAGACATGCCCAGTAGCACAGACATGCCCAGTAGCACAGACATACCTAGTAGCACAGACAGACCCAGTAGCACAGACATACATAGTAACACAGACAGACCTAGTAACACAGACAAACCTAGTAACACAGAGAGACCTAGTAACACAGACAGACCCAGTAACACAGACAGACCCAGTAGCACAGACAGACCTAGTAGCACAAACAGACCTAGTAACACAGACAGACCCAGTAGCACAGACAGACCCAGTAGCACAGACCGACCTAGTAGCACAGACAGACCCAGTAGCATAGACAGTCAGTAGCACAGACAGGCCTAGTAGCACAGACAGACCCAGTAGCTCAGACCGACCTAGTAGCACAGACAGACCCAGTAGCATAGATAGTCAGTAGCACAGACAGGCCTAGTAGCACAGACAGGCCTAGTAACACAGACAGACCCAGTAGCACAGACATGCCCAGTAGCACAGACATGCCCAGTAGCACAGACATACCTAGTAGCACAGACAGACCCAGTAGCACAGACATACATAGTAACACAGACAGACCTAGTAACACAGACAAACCTAGTAACACAGAGAGACCTAGTAACACAGACAGACCCAGTAGCACAGACAGACCTAGTAGCACAAACAGACCTAGTAACACAGACAGACCCAGTAGCACAGACAGACCCAGTAGCACAGACCGACCTAGTAGCACAGACAGACCCAGTAGCATAGACAGTCAGTAGCACAGACAGGCCTAGTAGCACAGACAGGCCTAGTAGCACAGACAGGCCTAGTAGCACAGACATACCTAGTAACACAGACAGACCCAGTAGCACAGACAGACCCAGTAGCACAGACAGACCCAGTAGCACAAACCGACCTAGTAGCACAGACAGACCCAGTAGCATAGACAGTCAGTAGCACAGACAGGCCTAGTAGCACAGACAGACCCAGTAGCACAGACAGACCTAGTAGCACAGACAGGCCTAGTAGCACAGACAGGCCTAGTAGCACAGACAAACCTAGTAACACAGACAGACAGACCTAGTAACACATACAAACCTAGTAGCACAGACAGACATAGTAACACAGACAGACCTAGTTACACAGACAGACTCAGTAGCACAGACAGACCGAATAGTACCGATAGACCTAGTAGCACAGACAGACCCAGTAGCACAGACAGACCCAGTAGCACAGACAGACCTAATAACACAGACAGACCTAGTAGCACAGACAGACCTAGTAACACAGACAGACCCAATAGCACAGACAGACCTAGTAACACAGACAGACCCAGTAGCACAGACAGACCCGGTATCACAGACAGACCCAGTAGCAGGCGAGGCAACGACAACTAGACTCTAATTTTATTGATTCAATCCATCTCTTTGCAAAAAACGAATGTTTTAATTCTTATAATTATAGAACATTGGAAATAACACACATCTGTCAAGCAGAAAGGGGAAAGAGGAAAGCGAATCATCGTAGTAGTTAAACTGAGGATGGTTCCCCTCACATGACTGCTGTTGGTAATTACACTGAGGATCTGCTATTCTAGCCACATTAATCACATGGGAATTCTAATTTAGTTGGTCTAATCAATTAAACACTCTGGCATTGTTTGCAGGCTTTGCAGTGGATACATAAACACTGCTAGGCTTTATTGAATTCATTTCCATTCCTTATGCAGTAATAAGAGAGCGTGAATAAGTAAGGACTATCTATTATTCTATCCAGGCTCCTGAGGTGACCTTTCTCCAGGTAGCTGTAATTCACCTGTACAGTCCATCCGACTGGGGTATTTCGTCACCATCAACATCAATGTCAACTGCCTCCATCTTGCATAGTGAATAAATCAAAATAATGTATACATTAGAAGTCCATGAATGTAATACTGAGCTGTTGACTCAACTTGAAACCTATCTTCGTAAATGGTATTGTTGCCGGAGTGACGTAATGATTCACAGGACCTGGTCACACAGAGAGTGTGTCATCAGTTTTAGCATGGCACTACTCCACTCCCTGTGACACACTGCCTAAGCCTTCTCCTTGAATCACTTCCAGGAAGTTGATATTAAAGCCCTTGTTTTATGAGTGCCCAATGTAGCTTGGCGTGGCATTACATCTCAAGACGTTTGTCAAGATGTTTTACACCCGTCATCAACACTAGGGACGGGTGACACGAGTTGTGATGCAATGTGTTGGGGCCCGTAGAAGGGCGGTTCTGTGAAGAGGAATGATCTGCAGAGTGGAGGAGAACCAGACTTCTTTCTCAGGGAGCCTGTCTATCTGTCTGACTTCTTTGTAAATATCTGATGTTATTGCTTTTAAATATGGGATTTAACCTGTATGTATTGTGACTGCTGCAAAATGAATTGCCTCATTGAACACATTGAGGTTTTCTGAATCTGAACGTGATGGAGGAAGGAGGGAGGATGTGACAGGCATCACTAGTGCCCTGCACATGATGTACACTAAAATCCCCATCAGGACTGCTGGCCTACCTGATAGAGTTCCAGTGTATTGCGAGGACAGTAGCATTCCCTGAGCATGTATTTGGCTCAGGCGAGGTGCATAATCTGTTCAGT
Source organism: Oncorhynchus kisutch (assembly GCF_002021735.2). Classification (NCBI taxonomy): domain Eukaryota; kingdom Metazoa; phylum Chordata; class Actinopteri; order Salmoniformes; family Salmonidae; genus Oncorhynchus; species Oncorhynchus kisutch. The sequence goes on from NC_034176.2 coordinate 62,190,359, forward strand.
ACGGCATAACTAGTTTAGAGGGCATCCCACATTTTTTTGGAAAGGATCAACCACTTTAATGCAGTTTTTGTCTGTGTAAATAGATTGTTCACCGCTTCTGGAATGGAAAGCAGGAACCAGAGCAGAGCAGGAGGTGTTCTCATTGTGTGTGGGAACTGGAAGGCTTGCTTCGTTGGTGGTGGTGGTGGTTCTCTGGGCTAATGACAAACCACTTGTCTCATCAAGCCTATCTTGGATGGGCTGGTGAAATGCATGATGGGTCCTATGCGGAGTGCTCACGTGGCTACGGCTGGTAGATTACCTCTCTGGTTGTGTCTAGTGACATCAGACGTTCAAATCACTGTTTCACTCGCCGTTTCACACCCAAAACGTAGAAATCTGCAGAAATAGAGAGCTTGTCATACACTGCACCATTAAATGAAAGCAATGCATGAATAGATTTTCAAAATGAAACAACACTGCAATGGCTGTGCTGCTCTGCATACTTAGATATTCTAATCAAATTGTTCATTCATATGGCACTGACATACTGCAAGACCCCCTGTGTGCCGTCTGGTCTGCTGGGGCATGAGGAACATGCAAACATGTACACCACATCATGCATCTACACACATGAGTCTACTTCCTCCAAGGATCTCCACAGTGTGAGAGAGAGAGAGAGAGAGAGAGAGAGAGAGAGAGAGAGAGAGAGCACAAGAGAATAGCGAGAGAGAGCAGGAGAGAGAGAGAGAGAGAGAGAGAGAGAGAGAGAGAGAGAGAGAGAGAGAGAGAGAGGGGGAGAACAAGAGAATAGCAAGAGAGAGCAGGAGAGCAGGAGAGAGAGAGCAGGTGAGAGAGAGAGAGCACAAGAGAATAGCGAGAGAGAGCAGGAGAGCAGGAGAGAGAGAGTGAGAGAGCAGGAGAGAGAGTGAGAGAGCAGGAGACAGAGTAGGAGAACGAGTGAGAGAGCAGGAGGGTAAGAGAGAGAGAGAGAGAGAGAGAGTGAGCAAGCGAGCAATATTTTGCCCTGTAGAGCTTGCGTTCCTCATAGTGTGTTGAGTATAGAGCCAGGCTAGAACAATGGTCCAGAGATCTGTCATTTTCACCAGCAGGACTTCACTACTGCTGACTGAGTGATTAGCATACGAGACTAAATGCCTTTTCCCAGTTCCCTTTACTACTGTACACGGCTCCTTGGAGACCATATATACCCCGCTATGACTGAAATATTAATGGACTTCACTCCCCCATGCAATTAACCCATGATGGGTAGGTTCACGTCCCGCCTCCTTACAATCTGGGTCACATAGTTAGTAGTTGTAGCAGCACCTCAAGATCCTCCCCCTGTTAACTCTGCCTTACAACTCACTGTTATGTAATCCTCTGCACTGTAGATTCCTCTGTCATGTTAGAGAACCCTTTTTGGTTCCAGGGAGAACGCTTTTTGGTTCCATGCAGAACCCTCTATGGAAATGGTACTACATGGAACCAAAAAGGGTTCTTCAAAGGGTTCTCCTATGGGGACAGCTAAAAAACCTTTTAGGTTCTAGATAGAAAAAAAAGGTGCTAAGAGTGTATTCTGGCAAGGAAAGTATCAGAGCGGGCAGAGACAGAGGTGCAAGTCTGATCTCCATCATAGAGAAGCATTAAGATTCTGCTTTATGCAAATGGCAGAAGAGGAGACACAGCACTAGGGTGTGTTGTAACATTATCAAGTGTGGGAAAAAAGTACAGTGAGTTCTCACTAATATCCAATAGCCCCTTTACTTACCCCTGTCCTTTCTCTCCCCCAGATCAAGTTTGACAGTGACGGTGTGTGTGTGTCCTTTCTCTCCCCCAGATCAAGTTTGACAGTGACGGTGTGTGTGTGTGCTGTGAACTGCAGCACCAGAGCTCCAGCTGCAACAACCTAGGAGAGACGCTCAAACTGAACCCACTGAGCGACTGCGACACCATACGCCAACACCTCAAGGTGGGTGAAAGTGTGAGAGTGTGTGTGTGTGTGTGCGTGTGCATGTGTGTGACTAGACAGGTATGTGTATGTTACACCATTTCTTCTTTGATGTGTACTCTATAGCCTTATTCTAAGGAAAGGATTCCCATTATGTTATGTCGTCCATATAACTTGATCCTCCGAACTTCTTCAAGCTGAAACTTTCTCCTACTCTGTACTGGTGTACCTCGGTGTAATGAATAACAAGTCATGGGAGCTTAGCTGATACACAGACAATGTAAAACACAAGTGGAAATGTATAGGCTCAGATGAGTAGAACAGGAAACTGAGAATGGCAACCTCATTTGTCTTCTAATCCACACATAGCTCTTAGTCATATTAATTGCATGGTCTGTCAGCTTGGCTTTGCCAGTTCGCTCAGTTCATGATCTCTGGAGATGATATAAACTGAAAAGCCTTCTGTCGGCATGGTGATCTATATGCAGCTGCATCTTTATTGGATTACAGTGTTCCAATGCTTTCATTTCATGCCACTGATTGATTATAAGACATTGATAACTAAATAAAAGTCCCTTTAAAATGAAGCATGGGTATGAAATAGGAAAGATCCTACCCTGTTAGTCATCATGATCATAGACCATTAAAAAGATGTCAGAATGGACACTATAAAACTGTATTATGTGCTAAGGAAGTCAGATAGGGTGAGTTATGTCAGATGTCACATAAAGCAATGGCCATCATGGCTCTCCATTATCCTCTGTCTAGATATTAATATTAAGTAATACTGCTGCTGTCTGCCTCGAAACGTCCCTCCAATACACAGCATAGATTTTTTTTAAAGAACTTTACAAGTCAGTTACATGCATAGAATGTGTGTCACCACTTTGGCGTATCAATGTAGTTCACAGTTAACTACCCATTTCAAACCAGAACGTGTAAAAACCAAAATAGGTTCATGTCCCAATAGATATTGTAATACTTATACTCCAGATGTATTGGTTTCATTCACAGTGCTTCAAATCACGTTCCTCTTCCTGAATTTTAACCTGTCATTGCCTAAAGCCATGAGTAATGAGTGTGGAACGAGGATTCAGTTCATGTGTGGGTTCCTGAGTGAAGGCGGGGTGTGTAACCTTGGCAGTGGAGCTCCTGACCCCAGCCTGACCCCAGCCTGGCTCCAGGTACGCAGGCAGGGCTGTTGTGTTCAGGGAGGTTCAACTCTGTATGAACACCTTATTAACAGCTTCCTTCAAGGTATTATTACAGTTGGTATCCTGACATGATTTACCATGTCAATATGCAAATGTTAGTCGCCAGGGAAAACACACACAAGTAATATTTCTTCTCACATCTGCGAGGCAGATGTATACAACACAGCTACAACACAAATGTGCTGTCTGTGTTTTAGGATCGCCCAAAACCCATGAAAATGGAACAATAATATGTAGTTATATTTTTTGTTTATAAAGATATGATTTACAGTGTGTTGCCATAGCCCAAATGCGTGTGTTCAGACCTACATTTCCTGCACTGTGGCTGGTTTTCCTCATTTTCCTTGGTAGGAAAAGGCAGAGCTTTAATTACAAGATAAGTTGTGTACAGTGTTTTCACCTGTACATTTTTCAATGATTCTCAATCCAATAAAATACAGGAAATACGGGGGCGCAGTGGTCTAAGGCACTGCATCGACCCGGGTTCGTTCCCAGGCTGTGTCACAACCAGCCGTGACCGGGAGTCCCATAGGGCAGCGCACAATTGGCCCAGCTTCGTCCGGGTTAGGGGAAGCTTTGGCCGGGAGGACTTTACTTGACTCATCGTGCTCTAGTGACTCCTTGTGGCGGGGCGGGCCGGGCGCCTGCAGGCTGACCTCGGTCGTCAGTTGAATGGCGTTTCCTCCGACACATTGGTGCGACTGACTTTTGGGTTAAGCTGGCGGGTGTTAAGGAGTGCGGTTTGGCGGGTCATGTTTCAGAGGACGCATGACTCGACCTTTGCCTCTCCTGGGCCAGTCGGGGAGTTGCAACAATGATTGTCACAAAATTGGAGAGAAAAGGGGGATAAAATACAAAACACAAAAAAAGTACAATAATACAGGAAATGTACGTATGTAGCACTTAGCCTGACAAAGATGTTGGTTCCCAATTGGGGACCAGCCCCCCCACCGTCAGCTGGAACGGTGGCGCACGGAATGCAAAAATATTCTTAGAAATATTTAACCTCCACACATTAACAAGTCCAATAGCTCAAATGAAAGATAAACAACTTGTTTATCTAGCCAGCAAGTCAGATATCTAAAATGTTTTACGGCGAAAACATAGCACATATTTATGTCAAACCACCACCGAATACACACCGAAGACACAGCTAATTTCCATAGCCAAATTGAACAAAATATGCAATCACCAAACGCAGGATTAAAAGAAAAATAATTTCACTAACCTTTTGAAATCTTCATCAGATGACAGTAATATAACATGTTACACAGTACATTTATGTTTTCTTCAATAATATGCTATAAATATCCATAAATCTCTGTTTACAATGACGCATTGTTAAAAAAATGCTACTCAAATGTCCGGAGAAATGACGATGGCTTCTGCACACGCCGTCAGCTAACATGGAGTACACAACATAAACTTTGACTAAATATGCATGTTCTACATATATATAGAAAGATACACTTCTTCTAAATGCAATCGCTGTGTTACATTTATTTTTAACTTTACAGATTTCGTTCACTAGGCTATAATGTGAGTCGGTGCTCAGGAATTAGCATTTTGGCTCCTCTATCTCGGAGTCCACAGAAACCCAAATTTAACACATAAATGTTCCCTTACCTTTGCTGTTCTTCCATCAGAAGACCTGGAAGGGTTTATACTTACCAAAAACAGCTTTAGTTTTGAAGTCTGTGTCTTTCGGTTATCAAACACGACATATTTCGGTTGAAATGCAGCCAAAAAGTAAAGTTAGTGCGCACCAAAACGTTGAAATTACATATTATATGTCGACTAAACTTGTCAAACTTGGTTCAGAACACAGCGTTAGCATGTTATATAGCTTCACAGCAATTCTCAGGACGAAGAGAAACACAGGCATCGTTTAATCAATCTTGGAAGAAAGACACCACAGGAGCAGAATGCGCATGAGAGTAACCTGTTTTCTCGCGCGACCGAAAGGTTTCGGCCCGTCATTACTCTCGTGAGCGCGCGATTCACACAATGAGAAGCCCCATTGAAAGCGGACACCGCGCTGAAGGCATAGGAACTGTTCCCAGGACTGTAGGTGCTTGGGAAGGGTGGGGGCGATGACGTCAAAGTTGGGCCAACTTTTTGGATGACAAGAGAGAGTTTGGGAGAATGAGTGCCCTGAGAGTTCTGCTTTACTTACAGACATAATTTAAACGGTTTTAGAAGCTTTAGGGTGTTTTCTATTCAATAATAATTTTTTATTGCATATATTAGCAATTTTTGACCTATTTTTTTTCTGTTTACCATGGGCACGCAATCACCCCAAAGGGGGCAGCAAGGCCTTCTCTGCTGGCCTAAACATCATCAGAATATATACAGTGCCTTGCGAAAGTATTCGGCCCCCTTGAACTTTGCGACCTTTTGCCACATTTCAGGCTTCAAACATAAAGATATAAAACTGTATTTTTTGGTGAAGAATCAACAACAAGTGGGACACAATCATGAAGTGGAACGACATTTATTGGATATTTCAAACTTTTTTAACAAATCAAAAACTGAAAAATTGGGCGTGCAAAATTATTCAGCCCCCTTAAGTTAATACTTTGTAGCGCCACCTTTTGCTGCGATTACAGCTGTAAGTCGCTTGGGGTATGTCTCTATCAGTTTTGCACATCGAGAGACCGAAATTTTTTCCCATTCCTCCTTGCAAAACAGCTCGAGCTCAGTCAGGTTGGATGGAGAGCATTTGTGAACAGCAGTTTTCAGTTCTTTCCACAGATTCTCGATTGGATTCAGGTCTGGACTTTGACTTGGCCATTCTAACACCTGGATATGTTTATTTTTGAACCATTCCATTGTAGATTTTGCTTTATGTTTTGGATCATTGTCTTGTTGGAAGACAAATCTCCGTCCCAGTCTCAGGTCTTTTGCAGACTCCATCAGGTCTTCTTCCAGAATGGTCCTGTATTTGGCTCCATCCATCTTCCCATCAATTTTAACCATCTTCCCTGTCCCTGCTGAAGAAAAGCAGGCCCAAACCATGATGCTGCCACCACCATGTTTGACAGTGGGGATGGTGTGTTCAGGGTGATGAGCTGTGTTGCTTTAACGCCAAACATAACGTTTTGCATTGTTGCCAAAAAGTTAGATTTTGGTTTCATCTGACCAGAGCACCTTCTTCCACATGTTTGGTGTGTCTCCCAGGTGGCAAACTTTAAACAACACTTTTTATGGTTATCTTTAAGAAATGGCTTTCTTCTTGCCACTCTTCCATAAAGGCCAGATTTGTGCAATATACGACTGATTGTTGTCCTATGGACAGAGTCTCCCACCTCAGCTGTAGATCTCTGCAGTTCATCCAGAGTGATCATGGGCCTCTTGGCTGCATCTCTGATCAGTCTTCTCCTTGTATGAGCTGAAAGTTTAGAGGGACGGCCAGGTCTTGGTAGATTTGCAGTGGTCTGATACTCCTTCCATTTCAATATTATCGCTTGCACAGTGCTCCTTGGGATGTTTAAAGCTTGGGAAATATTTTTGTATCCAAATCCGGCTTTAAACTTCTTCACAACAGTATCTCGGACCTGCCTGGTGTGTTCCTTGTTCTTCATGATGCTCTCTGCGCTTTTAACGGACCTCTGAGACTATCACAGTGCAGGTGCATTTATACGGAGACTTGATTACACACAGGTGGATTGTATTTATCATCATTAGTCATTTAGGTCAACATTGGATCATTCAGAGATCCTCACTGAACTTCTGGAGAGAGTTTGCTGCACTGAAAGTAAAGGGGCTGAATAATTTTGCACGCCCAATTTTTCAGTTTTTGATTTGTTAAAAATTTTTCAAATATCCAATAAATGTCGTTCCACTTCATGATTGTGTCCCACTTCTTGTTGATTCTTCACAAAAAAATACAGTTTTAAATCTTTATGTTTGAAGCCTGAAATGTGGCAAAAGGTCGCAAAGTTCAAGGGGGCCGAATACTTTCGCAAGGCACTGTATATTTTTTTAAATATATTTAAAGGTGACGCAACGCCTGGTTATACTGCGTTTCTGTCTAAATGTATAGTGTCTAGAGCCATGGCACCATAATGATGGTAATAAGAGGTGGATTAATTCAGATGGGACTGTGTAGGACTGAAGGCCCAGGCCCCAGGCCCACGGCACGCTACTGCTTACAAGTCAATATATTCAATATAGCCCAAGACTCATGAAGGGTATTTTTTATTCTTTGCTTTATGAATGTACGATTTAATGTAAATGTATAAGCTATGCACACTTATCTTTCTTCACAAAGCAACAGCATGATTTCGCACAGCAACAAAACAGCAATAACATTCTACCAGAAACTCCACAAAACACAACATTGGGGTTTTCAAAACTTGAATTCCAATCTATACTTTTTTATTTCACATTCTGCTTTTGATGAGACTGGATAATGACATGTACAGTACATATTCAATGCCTAGATCTCAGTGTATTTTTCTCTCTCTCTTTGAAATGGTAAGTGAAGCTCAAGAATGATTCATTTGGCATCCTCTTCTCTCTATTCCTTTCCCCGGAGTGAGCCATTGAACTCACCATGGATGCCAGTTTGTTTGGTAGATTGGATGCACAAGGTGATGCAACACTGCAAAGAGAACTGAATAATGAAATAGGCTACGCTGAATGAGGACATGGTTCTCCTGTGACTCCCAGTATCTGGATTGGGTTTGTGTGACTAGCAAGGCATGGAACAGGAACATATCCCAAAAAGATGAGGAGAAATCAGCTGTGTCAACACCTCAAACAAGATATAATGCAAAGGAAAATAAACAAAATGTCTCCTCTTTGAAAAGAGTTACTATGCATGTTTATACTGAAGTACCAATGTCCATGTATTATTCACCTCTCTAAGTACACAGGAGCATCTCTGCCAAGCTAGCACTTTGTTCCCAAGTGTCAAATAAAGTGGCTGAGTCAGAACTAATAACATGATCCTGGATGCGTGTTAGGGTTTGATCATATTAGGCCAGACAGGGAAGTGATAGGACAGAGTTGAAGGCCAGAAGTGACAGATCTGCCTCTTGTTTGACTTAAAGGTCTGTCTACTCTGCTTGTCAAATCTCTCTCCAAAGCAACAATGACACTATGCTATACTGTGGTACTAGTATGTAAAGTGAATATCACTAGGAAATAATACTGTGTTCCAAACAAACATCGTTCATCCATAATAGCTCTCTGTTGTCTGTTTGAAAATGTAAACATAGTATTTAGAATGAGAGTAAAATACCATGGCAATTTGTGGTCCTCACTGTGGTTAGCTCAGGCTGTGCATTTCTCCCTATTCAGTATCCACATGATCAGAATGCCTGAAGATCGCTATTAGAAAAAGAAATGTATGGGTGAGGACATTTACCGGCTTAGAATTTCACCTTGAAGTCTAGCCAAGTAACAAAGAAAAGCAACATGGAATGAAATCAAGAGCCTATTTTCAGGTTGCATGGGGTTCAATTTCACTAGTATGCATATTTATTCTTGCTGGGAATTCAATAAATCATCTTATGTCAGTGCATAACCTTGGAACACAGACACCTCTTCAGGGGGCTATTATCACCTTACCTAGAGACTAGGAAGAGAGATGGTTCCCTCTTGTGCCGTGCTCATTTACAATGGCGCTACTATTGTTAAGCTGTGTGGAAGTACTCCACATACCAACCTTATAGAAGATTGCTTTCGGAACAGGAGTTTTTCTTGACCATGCAACCTGAACAGGAAAACACTGGGCTTTAAGCTTGCAGTCCTATTATATCACACCTCAACAGTAGAAGGCACTGTTCATGGTCTTAGTTGGTTACCATGGTCCATGGTGGTGATGAGATGTCCTATTATATCACACCTCAACAGTAGAAGGCACTGTTCATGGTCTTGGTTGGTTACCATGGTCCGTGGTGCTGATGAGATGTCCTATTATATCACACCTCAACAGTAGAAGGCACTGTTCATGGTCTTAGTTTGTTACCATGGTCCATGGTGGTGATGAGATGTCCTATTATATCACACCTCAACAGTAGAAGGCACTGTTCATGGTCTTAGTTGGTTACCATGGTCCATGGTGGTGATGAGATGTCCTATTATATCACACCTCAACAGTAGAAGGCACTGTTCATGGTCTTGGTTGGTTACCATGGTCCGTGGTGGTGATGAGATGTCCTATTATATCACACCTTAACAGTAGAAGGCACTGTTCATGGTCTTGGTTGGTTACCATGGTCCGTGGTGCTGATGAGATGTCCTATTATATCACACCTCAACAGTAGAAGGCACTGTTCATGGTCTTGGTTGGTTACCATGGTCCATGGTGCTGATGAGACATTCTAATTGACAGTATTTCTGTAAGGCCCCTCCTCATTCCTCTCCAGAGAGGCAGGCGTTAGCTTTAAGCTGCCTGCTCATCACACAATGTGTTTCTCAAAGGGACTGACTGAGAAAGGATCTGTTTCACAGACTCGGGACCTCACCTGCCACTCGGGACCTCACCTGCCAGGCTGTGTGAGTCTCGAGCTCTCTGGTCGCAAGAACACCAAGGTTATCAGAAATTTCGCCTGTCATATCAATGGGAATCCATTGCTATAACCTCAACAATTTTCAACATCGGTTACCTCCCAATGGTGAACACATGTCAAAATAAAAAGAGAGCTTGGGTAAATGTCAGACTCACACAATGTTTTTAATGACCAGTGTGGGTGTTTCATTTCTTCTAGACTGTTCCTGTGGTTGTAAGCAATGCTGCTGACTGGGGTTTCAAAGCAGCCAGTTTGGGCTACATTTAGCTAGTTGTCTGTAAACATGCTTTTATGACATGAATTGTCAGGGCCGGCAGGGATTCATATTGCTTCATTCCCACAGGGTTTACTGAGTGGGAGAGGATGGCGCTGCAGAAAATGCAGTGCTGAGCTATGAGGGTGACTTTGTTCCTGGTTGGATCATTCTCAGATTTAAGGGGCGATTTTCTGCTGTTATGATGTACTGTATCCTTCCTCTGCAGTTCTCCCCTGCTAGCTAGTCCCTGCTGTGCTGTGTCGCCTTGGTAATGACATCACCATTGTCTGTGTCACCTTCAGTCCCTCTCTCATTCATTTATTCCCTCTATATATTTATCTCCTCTCTTGTGTTCTCATGCTGTAATATTTGCTTACCTTTCCTCACTGTGCCTCAAATGTGACTCCCTCCCCCTTCCCTCTCTCCCGCCCCCCTTCCCTCTCTCCCTCCCCTTTCTCCCTCCCCCTTCCCTCTCTCCCTCCCCCTTCCCTCTCTCCCTCTGCCTGGGTCCTGTAGGAGCTCCTGTTTAGTGTGTGCGCCCTGAATGTCATCTCCACCATCGTCTGTGCCCTGGCCACTGCCATGTGCTGCATGCAGATGGTCTCCACTGATGTGCTACAGATCGTAAGTAGTGTGACAGAGAACACAATGGACACTTGGTCTCTGACTCTGTCTGACCTGGACTCAATGAGACTGATCTATAGCCTTATGGAGAGCAGCTCTGAACCATCATGAAAGGTAAACACACTTGGCCTTCTAATGCTGGCTTCATAATTCTCCTCCTCAGATGGCAGTAGTAGAATCAGTAGTATTGTAATACCATACAGATTTTGAATAAATTGTCTTTAGTCTGACCAGATTTAAATATACATATATATATATTTCACCTTTATTTAACCAGGTAGGCTAGTTGAGAACAAGTTGTCATTTACAACTGCGAACTGGCCAACATAAAGCAAAGCAGTGCGACACAAACAACAACACCGAGTTACACATGGAATAAACGAACATACCGTCAATAACACAATAGAAAACGTCTATATACAGTGTGTGCAAATGAGGTAGGATAAGGGAGGTAAGGCAATAAATAGGCCATAGTGGCGAAATAATTACAATATAGCAATTAAACACTGGAGTGATAGATGTGCAGAAGATGAGTGTACAAGTAGAGATACTGGGGTGCAAAGGAGCCAAATAAATTAAATAAATAACAGTATGGGGATGAGTTAGTTGGATGGGCTATTTACAGTTGGGCTATGTTCATGTGCAGTGATCTGTGAGCTGCTCAGACAGCTGGTGCTTAGTGAGGGAGATGAGGGAGATATGAGTCTCCAGCATCAGTGATTGTTGCAGTTCGTTCCAGTCATTGGCAGCAGAGAACTGGAAGGAAATGAGGCCACAAGAGGTGTTGGCTTTGGGGATAACCCGTGAAATATACCTACTGAAGCGCGTGCTACAGGTGGGTGCTGCTACGGTGACCAGTGAGCTGAGATAAGGTGGGGCTTTACCAAGCAAAGACTTATAGATGACCTGGAGCCAGTAGGTTTGGCGACGAATATGTAGCGAGGGCCAGCCAACGAGAGCGTACAGGTCGCAGTGGTGGGTAGTATATGGGGCTTTGGTGACAAAACGGATGGTACTGTGATAGACAGTTGGAGGTTATTTTGTAAATGACATCGCCGAAAGTCAAGGATCGGTAGGATAGTCAGTTTTACGAGGGTGTTTGGCAGCATGAGTGAAGGAGGCTTTGATAATGCTTCGATAATGTCTACACACCACGAAGAGCACCCATCCCAGAGCAATCCAGAATCTCCACATCACGCTAAAAACCACAGAGGATTTGAAGAAACCAATTAAAGGGGAATAATGATTCTTCTCCCTCGCTGTAGTTGGTAATATGTTCACCTTAAAAGGCATGCTGTCCTTAAAACGAACCTTCGCATTACAAGGGAAACAATGACTGTGCCCTAAACCTAAATGCTTTGTTGTCATCAGGGAAATCAATGTGGCGGGGTGCTCCCTTTGCCCTTCAGAGCAATGCTCTCAGCCCATTTAGAATTACTTTCCCAGATGATTGGTGGGCCGTAGTGCCCTCATAGACACCATTAAAACATAGTGATACTAGAGATACCAGCGAAGTTTGCCTGCACCCCTTTAATATCTCTGGGCAATTTTTTACAGGGGAGAAATAAACTTGCGGGAGCATAAAGTTTTAACAGTGTATACGAGAAGGCTTTGTATAGTTTATGATCTGAGCTGTAAATTGTGTGGCCTCCTGGATGGGTATATGGCAGATAAGCCCTGGGTGGGAGATTGATAGAGCTGAATTACAGTGGGGCAAAAAAGTAGTTAGTCAGCCACCAATTGTGCAAGTTCTCCCACTTAAAAAGATGAGAGAGGCCTGTAATTTTCATCATAGGTACACTTCAACTATGACAGACAAAATGAGAGAGAAAAAATTGTAGGATTTGGTATTTGGTCACCTACAAACAAGCAAGATTTCTGGCTCTCACAGACCTGTAACTTCTTCTTTAAGAGGCTCCTCTGTCCTCCAATCGTTATCTGTATTAATGGCACCTGTTTGAACTTGTTATCAGTATAAAAGACACCTGTCCACAACCTCAAACAGTCACACTCCAAACTGCACTATGGCCAAGACCAAAGAGCTGTCAAAGGACACCAGAAACAAAATTGTAGACCTGCACCAGGCTGGGAAGACTGATTCTGCAATAGGTAAGCAGCTTGGTTTGAAGAAATCAACTGTGGGAGCAATTATTAGGAAATGGAAGACATACAAGACCACTGATAATCTCCCTCGATCTGGGGCTCCACGCAAGATCTCACCCCGTGGGGTCAAAATGATCACAAGAACGGTGAGCAAAAATCCAGAACCACACGGGGGGACCTAGTGAATGACCTGCAGAGAGCTGGGACCAAAGTAACAAAGCCTACCATCAGTAACACACTACGCCGCCATGGACTCAAATCCTGCAGTGCCAGTACATGTCCAGGCCTGTCTGAAGTTTGCTAGAGAGCATTTGGATGATCCAGAAGAAGATTGGGAGAATGTCATATGGTCAGATGAAACCAAAATATAACTTTTTGGTAAAAACTCAACTCGTCGTGTTTGGAGGACAAAGAATGCTGAGTTGCATTCAAAGAACACCATACCTACTGTGAAGCATGGGGGTGGAAACATCATGCTTTGGGGCTGTTTTTCTGCAAAGGGACCAGGAAGACTGATCCGTGTAAAGGAAAGAATGAATGGGGCCATGTATCGTGAGATTTTGAGTGAAAACCTCCTTCCATCAGCAAGGGCATTGAAGATGAAACGTGGCTGGGTCTTTCAGCATGACAATGATCCCAAACACACCGCCCGGGCAACGAAGGAGTGGCTTCGTAAGAAGCATTTCAAGGTCCTGGAGTGACCTAGCCAGTCTCCAGATCTCAACGCCATAGAAAATCTTTGGAGGGAGTTGAAAGTCCGTGTTGCCCAGCAATAGTCCCCAAACATCACTGCTCTAGAGGAGATCTGCATGGAGGAATGGGCCAAAATACCAGCAACAGTGTGTGAAAACCTTGTGAAGACTTACAGAAAACGTTTGAGCTCTGTCATTGCCAACAAAGGGTATATAACAAAGTATTGAGAAACTTTTGTTATTGACCAAATACTTATTTTCCACCATAATTTGCAAATAAATTCATAAAAAATCCCTTAATGTGATTTTTCTGGATTTTTTTTTTCTCATTTTGTCTGTCATAGTTGAAGTGTACCTATGATGAAAATTACAGGCCTCTTTCATCTTTTTAAATTAAATACTTTTTTGCCCCACTGTATATTAGTGAGGCAGGAGTTTGGGGCTGGAGGACAATATGTTTGATTTTGCACCTGGTTCAGTTTCTTCATCTTTTGTGGCTAGAAGAAAATGCAAAAACAATACTTTTTGTAACCTAAAATGATACAGATCACAGTCATTTAGGTGGTACGGGCAAGGTTTTACTATTTAGTAAAAATTTCAATGAGAGCTTTTCATGTCTTTGTCCTTGACTGATAATGAATATATCTATGTAAACTTTCTTTGCTCTTCTTGTATGACACATGATTGATGGCAGACACAAAGCAACAGATGGGCACATTTCTCAAAGTCAGATTTGAACTTCAAAGTAGACAAGCTGAACTCCAGTGCGTCCTGAATGGGAACTTCTCAATGGCACGTCTCCTTCTGGTTGGGAGCAGGAGGAATGTGAGACATGCCACTGTTTTAAAAACACAGACCAGGAGAGATTAAACTGGCCTGTACAGCCGTAAGGTCACAGGAGGGTGAATGACAAAGGACCTGTCTCCTCCTATTCCCAGTACACTCACAGAGCCCCTCTCAATCTGGCTTCATTCCCATTTCACAAGGAAAGTTTTCAGCTCCCAGGAACAAAGCTGGCTGCCTCCTAAAGCAGGCTTCCTTCACTTGACACGTATTGATCCAGCCAGCGTTTTTTCCTCCACTGCTCCATTGTGTCTGGCTTTATTAGCCCGGCCATTAACGACTTTGCCACCGATAACGACGCATGCTACTGCATAGTTCCTTTGTCCGAGTATCGAAAAAAATAAACATCATTGTGTCAGATAGATAACCTTTTTCTAGATGCCTTTTTATTACAGAATGTTGTTGAAATTAACACGTTCAATGATCCCAGTATAAAGCTTTCAGAATGAGACAAATAGACGGCGGTTTCCTGTCTCTGAAATAAAAGTTGGGTTTGTGTCTCTCTCTATCTGTCTGTCTGTTTCAGTTCATGCCACACAGAGCACGAGCCCTGAGCGCTGACTGCATGACCCCCCACGGCACCATCCTGCACCAGACCCTTGACTTTGACGAGTTCATCCCACCCATCCCTCCACCACCCTACTACCCCCCGGAGTACACCTGCACCCCGGTGATGGACGGACAGAGGTATCGCAACACAACATCACAACACAACAGAACAAACACAACATACCACAACACAACACCTTGACCCTGGTGATGGGTAAACTGAGGCACTACAGCAAAGCAAAACAAAACACCTGCACTTCAGTGATAGCTGTACAGATGTACTGGCTGCAGCACAACACTCTGACCTCCTAACAATCTCCTAACAACCTGGCTGACCAACATAGCAACATACCTGTTTGAATGAGTGGCTGTAGCATCTCCTTTGGCACCTGTCACACTGGGATTGATATAGTCTTGCATTGTCATGCCTCCAAAATCATGTTGTTGTCATGCCTGGAGAATTTTGTACTGCAAAGGCGGTTTGAACAGTTCTGCAAGATTTTGATTGGCTGTTACATTTCAAGAACCCTCCCCCACACACCTGTAGGGGGGGGGTGTTATGTGTGCAACTGTTTTCAGTCCGGGTAGGACACCTTTTGTAGAGAGTTGTTGCGTTTGCTAGTTTCAAGTGATCAAGTGAGGCTGACAGTCTGCGATTTATATTTGTTAAAATTGAAAGTGGATTATGCTGGTTAAGTGAAATGTCACAACACGTTCTAAACTGCTCTGTCGACAAACACACGTTTTACCTTGTCACCATTCGTCCCATATTGCTGCTGGCTGCGCTTTGCTACCACTGAAAAATCTTGAAGATTGCCCATTATTATAAAAAATAAGGGCTCAAAAACAGAGGCAGTGGGAGAACCTATTCAAGTAAGTAAATATATTTTGAAATGTTAAACTATGTATTACACTTCTAGTAGGCCACTTTGTAGGCTAACTCAACTGAGGGGAGGTAACTTTGTGGGAGGACATTATAAAAATATTCTCCAGTCCCAAGAAAGAAAGAACGGAGGACAGAGAGATAATAACAACATAATGTTCAGTGCTGACTAATTTCAGTATAAGGAATTCTGTTTTGTTGTGATGTTTTCTGTCCTCAGTTATGGAAAGTTGTGAAAGCCTGTGTTTGCAGATGAAGAGAGAGGTCCTAATGAATGTCCCAAGAGACTAATGGTGTGTTTCCGTACAGGATTTACCCCAGTGTTTTACCTAAAAGGCTCAGACTTTTTGTTTCCATCTACGTGGGCCGGCACCCGTGTCTGGGCCATGGCTCCGGCAGACCTGCTCTCACTTGGGGCCAAAGCCAGGCCACTGGTACTTTTTAGCCCATATATACATAACAATGGCTAACTTTAACACCTTTCACACAGTAACTGTGTATACCAGCGTATTTTTGTATATAACTTTTGCTAACATAGGTAGGCCTACCTATATGCCTTGGTTTATATGTGTAGGCCTACATATGTTAGCACATGTTGTATACAAAAACAGTTGAACATCACACACAATGTATAAACCTATTACAATTGGAGAAGGCTGGAGGTCTGATAGGTGTGCAGGGTTCTGTTTCAGCCCAGAAATAACACACCTGATTCAACTTGTCAAACCTAATGAGTTGATAATCAAGTGTACTATTGCTGGGCTGGAACAGAAGTCTGCTCACCCAGTAGATCAGGGATCAATGGAGCAAGGTTAGTAACTGCTGGTATCAAGTTTTTTGTTCACCTGAAATTGTTTTACTAATAATAGCCTACTTGTTACTACCACTCACTTTTCTATTGTTTAGACTAAGATGTCTAATCTTTACATAAGAGTTAGCTTACTTGTACATTTTGCAGTGAAGTGTTTAACTTGTTTTAACTGTTAAAATATTATTCATAATGAACTAGTGTGGATGTTGATTAATCACAATCCTGCAATAAAGAAGAGAAGGGGTTCTGTGTCTTTAATGTCTCTGTGTTGTATTCTCAAATGAACATTTCCTTTTTGTCTAGTTGTAAGATCTCCAGTCTTGTTTAATTGTCACTCTGTCTCAGTATATCAGCTATCTGAATCCATTTTGCAGCTTATCATATGGCATGCATCACTGGCCTTATGGGGATGAAGTTTACATACACCTTAGCCAAATACATTTAAACTCAGTTCACAATTCCTGACATTTAATCCTAGTAAATATTCCCTGTCTTAGGTCAGTTAGGATCACCACTTTATTTTAAGAATGTGAAATGTCAGAATAACAGTAGAGTGATTTATTTCAGCTTTTATTTCTTTCATCACATTCCCAGTGGGTTAGAAGTTTACATACACTCGCATTGCCTTTAAATTGTTTAACTTGGGTCAAATGTTTCAGGTAGCCTTCCACAAGCTTCCCACAATAAGTTGGGTGAATTTTGCCCCATTCCTCCTGACAGCTGGTGTAACGGAGTCAGGTTCGTACACCTCAGGTTTGTAAGCCTCACAAGCTTTTTCAGTTCTGCCCACACATTTTCTATAGGAGTGAGGTTAGGGCTTTGTGATGGCCAATCCAATACCCTGACTTAGTTGTCCTTAAGCCATTTTTCCACAACTTTGGAAGTATGCTTGGGGTCATTGTCCATTTGGAACACCCATTTTTGACCAAGCTTTAACTTCCTGACTGATGTCTTGAGATGCTGTTTCAATATATTTACGTAATTTTTTTCATGATGCCATCTATTTTGTGAAGTGCACCAGTCCCTCCTGCAGCAAAGCACCCCCACAACATGATGCTGCCACCCCCGTGCTTCACGGTTGGGATGGTGTTGTTCGACTTGCAAGCCTCCAAACATAACAATGGTCATTATGGCCAAACAGTTCTATTTTTGTTTCATCAGACCAGAGGACATTTCTCCAAAAAGCATGATCTTTGTCCCCACGTGCAGTTGCAAACCGTAGTCTGGCTTTTTTATGGTGGTTTTGGAGCAGTGGCTTCTCCCTTGCTGAGCGGCCTTTCAGGTTGTGTAGATATAGGACTCGTTTTTACTGTGGATATAGATACTTTTGTACCTGTTTCCTCCAGCATCTTCACAAGGTCCATTGTTGTTGTTCTGGGATTGATTTGCACTTTTCTCACCAAAGTACGTTCATCTCTAGGAGACAGAACATGTCTCCTTCCTGAGCGTTATGACAGCTGCGTGGTCCCATGGTGTTTATACTTGCGTACTATTGTTTGTACAGATGAACATGGTACCTTCAGACATTTGGAGATTGATCCCAAGGATGAGCCAGACTTGTGGCTGTCTACCGTTTTTTATCTGAAGTCTTGGCTGATTTCCTTTGATTTCCCCATGATGTCAGGCAAAGAGGCACTGCGTTTGAAGGTTGGCCTTGAAATACATCCACAGGTACACCTCCAATTGACTCAAATGAGGTCAATTAGCCTATCAGAAGCATCTAAAGCCATGACATCATTTTCTGGAATTTTCCAAGCTGTTTAAAGGCACAGTCAACTTAGTGTATGTAAACTTCTGACCCACTGGAATTGTGATACAGTGAATTATAAGTGAAATAATCTTTCTGTAAACAATTGTTGGAAAAATGACTTGTGTCATGCACAAAGCAGATGTCCTAACCGACTTGCCAAAACAATAGTTTGTTAACAAGAAATTTGTGGAGTGGTTGAAAAACGAGTTTTAATGACTCCAACCTAAGTGTATATAAACTTCCAACTTCAACTGTATGAGGCAATCCATATACCAGTGCTGCAGGCTGGTCTCATAGACTAGACGTAACATAGTAAACGTACATCCGGTACACTCAAATAGAGCCCCACAGTGAAGGTGTCATAATACCCATAAAACCTAGCGGTCAAACAGGGAAATAGTTTTTCCACCATTGATTTTAGAAACACTTCAAATAAGGGCTGTGTGTCGTGTAGGCTTATCCTAGCGTGACGTTTTTTGATAAACATGTAAATCTCTCTCAGACAAGTTGGCCTTTATCAATATATTCAGCTCTGTTTACTCTCAGATTTGAACATGCTAATTAGCATCAAATTAGACATCTTAGAAGACTACAAATCCCTGCAAGCTCGTGTACGTCTTCTCTAGCTGACACCTTTGCTAATAGGTATTGTGTTAATTTAAAACTTACTTTAGACAGTTCACAAAATTATTAATTTAAAAACATTTAGCCAATTTATTCATGACTAAATTTAGCTAACATTAGATAGTTAATCCAGATATTCTTACCTTTGCCTTTATTCAGCTGTCTCATCCAGATCATGGTATTTGTAGTTCTTTATGATAGCCACATTAGCAGCTAATTAGCATTTCATTTTTGGGGAGTAAATGCAGGCAAATATATTGATGAAAGTCTACTTGTCAGGGGCCTCCCGAGTGGCGCAGCAGTCTAAGGCAGTGCTAGAGGCATCACTACAGACCCTGGTTTGATCCCAGGATGTGTCACAACTGGCCGTGACTTGCAGACCCATGAGGCGACACACAGCATCGTCCAGGTTAGGAGAGGGTTTGGCCGTCCGGGATGTCCTTTTCCCATTGCGCTCTAGCGACTCCTGTGGCGGGCTGGGCACATGCACGCTGACTTCAGTCACCAGTTGCACAGTGTTTCCTCTGACACATTGGTGCAACTGGCTTCCGGGTTAAGTGGGCAGTGTGTCAAGATGCAGTGCGACTTGGCAGGGTCGTGTTTCGGAGGACGCATGGCTCTCGACTTTCGCCTCTCCCGAGTTCGTACGGGAGTTGCAGCGTTGGGACAAGACTGTAACTACCAATTGGATAACATGAAATTGTGGAGAAAAAGGGGTAAAAAAATATAATAAATAAAAAAGTCACCTTGTCCTAGAGAGATTTACACAGTTATCAAAACATCATGCCTGGGTAAGCCTACACGAAACACAGCCCTTATTTCAACTGTTTCTAAAATCTCCTATGGGAAAAATGAATGGTGGAAAAACAATTAAAGCAGGACAATTAGCAAAGAGGCAACTCAAATGAACTTTGATAGCTTTTATTAGAATTTTTACATTGCTAAAAGTTACACTTATTTTTCATGCCACAAGAGGTACCGGATCTGTCCAAATAGGTTCCGGAAAGAGGAACGGAGAGGTGCCAGATCCTGTTCCGGCTCAAATTAAGCACTGACATTAACGCTAACCCCTAACCTTAACCCATAGCCTAGCTAACGTTAGCCACCTAACTAGAATTCATGACATATCATACGTTTTGCAAATTCATAACATATTGTACATTTTGCAAATTCATAACATCTTGTACATTTTGCAAATTTGTAACATATAATATGAATTGTAATTCATAACATATCATACGAAATGGGTGATGGAAATCCACAAATTAATACCATGCTAAACGTAACATATACTAAATGAAGCGTCACGGATTTACGTACAAGATAATACAAAATGCTCAGACCAGGTTGAGTGCTGACAAAATTATAAAAATACAACCCTTGTAATTTAGGTACAGTATGAAAGTTAGGCGATGACAATTAGGTTACAGGATATGAGAATTAGAGGTAACATATTTTGAGGTTCATTTTATTTGATTCATTTTAGCAATGTTGCTTGCAAAAAGGTAGCCGTTGTTCCCATAGTAGACAGACCAGGGGTACTTACGAGGTTTGGAGTCTGCTGGTTTTCTCTTCTACCTGATAACTAATTGCATCCACCTGGTGTCCCAGGTCTAAATTAGTCCCTGAATAAAAGGAACAATGAAAGCAGTGGAATTGGCTTCGAGGTCCAGAGTTGAGATGGAGGGGGATAGACAGTACTATGGTTGCTTTATGTATCACTGACCCTGAATAAGTTAGATACAGCTAACCCTTTAGGTCAATAATATGCTTTTTTTATTAACATTTTGTTGCCTTTATAATCCTGAGAGAAATTGAACTAGCTAGTAGGTAACTGTAGCTAGTTATACCTAGGTAGTTTACACATGTTAACTGACTTTTGTCAAAGTGAACCTCATTGTGACTAGCTACTTCTTTTCCTGGGGCTCATGCAAGCCTGCACACCCAAATATCACTCCAGAAACTTCAAAATAAGAAATATTGAAACGGCCAGCATTGTTGACCATTTTTCCTCTCATGCTGCAGCTTTATCTCGTCCCGAAAACAACAGAGAAATGCTGTAAAAACCAGGGTGATGCAAACGTTCTAAATTGTTTTGTCACCACCCAGTGCTTGTTTTATGGATTTTTTTGTCTTTACTCACTGAGGGGCTTTGATTAATCTTGCCCGGGTTCCCGTGTAGGCGTGTTTTGCACCGTGATTTACACTTGGTTCCCTCCCCTCTTTAGCTACTTTTTGCCATGGAACTTCCCCAGGCTTCCCGTTTTAGGGAAGCTTGGTTCACAATGAGGCTAGGTTTGATACAACTCCTAGTTTGATTATTTGGTTTTTATCCTCGCCCAGAATCATATTTTATTTTAGTGATTGATGGCAGAGTTGAAACTAAACACAGATGTTTGATTAAATATATACAGTGCCTTGCGAAAGTATTCGGCCCCCTTGAACTTTGCGACCTTTTGCCACATTTCAGGCTTCAATCATAAAGATATAAAACTGTATTTTTTTGTGAAGAATCAACAACAAGTGGGACACAATCATGAAGTGGAACGACATTTATTGGATATTTCAAACTTTTTTAACAAATCAAAAACTGAAAAATTGGGCATGCTAAATTATTCAGCTCCCTTAAGTTTATACTTTGTAGCGCCACCTTTTGCTGCGATTAAAGCTGTAAGTCGCTTAGGGTATGTCTCTATCAGTTTTGCACATCGAGAGACTGACATTTTTTCCCATTCCTCCTTGCAAAACAGCTCAAGCTCAATGAGGTTGGATGGAGAGCATTTGTGAACAGCAGTTTTCAGTTCTTTCCACAGATTCTCGATTGGATTCAGGTCTGGACTTTGACTTGGCCATTCTAACACCTGGATATGTTTAGTTTTGAACCATTCCATTGTAGATTTTGCTTTATGTTTTGGATCATTGTCGTCCCAGTCTCAGGTCTTTTGCAGACTCCATCAGGTTTTCTTCCAGAATGGTCCTGTATTTGGCTCCATCCATCTTCCCATCAATTTTAACCATCTTCCCTGTCCCTGCTGAAGAAAAGCAGGCCCAAACCATGATGCTGCCACCACCATGTTCGACAGTGGAGATGGTGTGTTGCTTTTACGCCAAACATAACGTTTTGCATTGTTGCCAAAAAGTTCAATTTTGGTTTCATCTGACCAGAGCACCTTCTTCCACATGTTTGGTGTGTCTCCCAGGTGGCTTGTGGCAAACTTTAAACTACACTTTTTATGGATATCTTTAAGAAATGGCTTTCTTCTTGCCACTCTTCCATAAAGGCCAGATTTGTGCAATATACGACTGATTGTTGTCCTATGGACAGAGTCTCCCACCTCAGCTGTAGATCTCTGCAGTTCATCCAGAGTGATCATGTGCCTCTTGGCTGCATCTCTGATCAGTCTTCTCCTTGTATGAGCTGAAAGTTTAGAGGGACGGCCAGGTCTTGGTAGATTTGCAGTGGTCTGATACTCCTTCCATTTCAATATTATCGCTTGCACAGTGCTCCTTGGGATGTTTAAAGCTTGGGAAATCTTTTTGTATCCAAATCCGGCTTTAAACTTCTTCACAACAGTATCTCGGACCTGCCTGGTGTGTTCCTTGTTCTTCATGATGCTCTCTGCGCTTTTAACGGACCTCTGAGACTATCACAGTGCAGGTGCATTTATACGGAGACTTGATTACACACAGGTGGATTGTATTTATCATCATTAGTCATTTAGGTCAACATTGGATCATTCAGAGATCCTCACTGAACTTCTGGAGAGAGTTTGCTGCACTGAAAGTAAAGGGGCTGAATAATTTTGCACGCCCAATTTTTCAGTTTTTGATTTGTTAAAAAAGTTTGAAATATCCAATAAATGTCGTTCCACTTCATGATTGTGTCCCACTTGTTGTTGATTCTTCACAAAAAAATACAGTTTTATATATTTATGTTTGAAGCCTGAAATGTGGCAACAGGTCGCAAAGTTCAAGGGGGCCGAATACTTTCGCAAGGCACTGTATATTGTAAGTGGCTAGAGCAAGTTTGATCGTAGACATTTATTTAAATATTTTATTTAAACTTTATTCAACTAGGCAAGTCAGTTAAGAACAAATTCTTACTTACAATGACGGCCTACCAAAAGGGAAAAGGCCTACTGCAGGGACGGGGGCTGGGATTAAAAATGTAACATAAATACAATATAAATATAGGACAAAACACACATCACGACAAGAGAGACAACACAACACTACATAAAGTGAGACCTAAGACAACAACATAGCAAGGCAGCAACACATGACAACACAGCATGGTAGCAACACAACATGGTAGCAGCAGAAAACATAGTACAAACATTATTGGGCACAGACAACAGCACAAAGGAAAAGATGGTAGAGACAACAATACATCACACAAAGCAGCCACAGTGTCCATGATTGAGTCTTTGAATAAAACTGTCCCGTTTGAGTATTTGTTGCAAATCTAATGGCCGAATAGTAAAGAACACCTAGCCGCTCGAGAGCACCCCGACTTGCCGATCTATAAATGATCTAGCATGGGTAGGATGGTCATCTGAATCAGGGTTAGTTTGGCAGCTGGGGTGAAAGAGGAGCGATTACAATAGAGGAAACCAAGTCTAGATTTAATTTTAACCTGCAGCTTTGATATGTGCTGAGAGAAGGACAGTGTACCGTCTAGCCATACTCCCAAGTACTTGTATGAGGTGACTACCTCAAGTTCTAAACCATCAGAGGTAGTAATCACACCTGTGGGGAGAGGGGCATTCTTCTTACCAAACCACATGACCTTTGTTTTTGAGGTGTTCAGAACATGGTTAAGGGCAGAGAAAGCTTATTGGACACTAAGTAAGCTTTGTTGAGCGTTTAACACAAATTCTGTGGAGCCCTTGAGCCTAGCCACTCACAATGCTCAGTACAGCCTCAGAATGTTGTAGTGCTTTGTTAAGCAGCACTGGTAAAGTAACATCCATGGCCTTGTGTAAATGTGCCATTGATCTCCTTCCACTTGGTATAGGAGAGTCAGTTCCATTTCCACATCTTTGAAGGCATGCTGATCCAACTGCTTGGCTAGATGTCATGTGTCCTTGTCAGTTAGGCTGTAAATAGAAACATGCAGAGGAAGCCTTTGTAGAGTCCCCTAGCTGAGGGCAGAAACATGTCATGACATCATCATGCGCTGGATGATTAATTCAGACACTCAAGTTGTATTTTATACTCTGCCACTTCACAGGAGAATGGGTTTTAATTAAAAAAGATGGCTCGGCTCTTGCATGGGTGAGATATTTTTAATTAACACCACATGAAAAACAATGTGTCTCTCAACCAATTGAATGTGTTTGTTTACTCAAAATTGAAGTGTTGCTGGATTGAGGAAGAAGAGGATATTATTATTATTTCTCTCCTCACACCTTTCCTCCCTAATGTTTCTCACATTCAGAAGTCTACATCTGGACTTTCCACACTCCCCGTTCAGTACCATCTATGGAGTGCCCATCAACAGCCCTGGGACACTCTACCCCTCTGAGTTGCCCCCGTCATATGAGTCTGTGGTGGGGTTGGGGATGGGGCAGACCCATGCCAGTCAGGTGAGTATCACTACCATCCTTCCCCCATAAAAGACCAGTGTACTAGCCAGCCTCTTTCTAACATTACACATTGTCTATTCACAGTCAGAGTAGTTTAGAACCCCTCTCACTGTTGAATACGTCCCTGTTTACATGCACATTGTAAGAACACAACTACAAAGGAGAGTGCTAAGAAAGGCATTTTGGCTTCAGAAGAAGTTGTTGTATGAGATCACAAAGAGAGAAGGAGAAGTACACAGAGAGAAGCTAGCCAGTTAGACTCAGTTGATGTTTCTATTTGGGTTGAGGATTAGTGAGGTGAGAGGATTTTATGCTCCTCTCTCTCTCTCTCTCTCTGTGTAAATTGCTGCCACAGGCTCTAATAAAGGACAAATAATAAAGACGTGTAACATTTCCTTATGCAGATGACCCAATTCACTGCTGACCTCATAAGGCCTCCCCTAAGGCAGCAGCACACACATACAGTGCATTCAGAAAGTATTCAGACCCTTTGACTTTTTCCATATTTTGTTACATTTCAGCCTTATTCTAAATTGGATTAAATAGTTTCCCTCCCCTCATCAATCTACACACAATACCATATAATAACAAAGCAAAAACAGGTTTTTAGATTATTTTTTTGCAAATGTATTAAAAATGTAAAAAACTGAAATATCACATTAATTTACATAAGTATCCAGACCCTTTACTCATTACTTTGTTGAAGAACCTTTGGCAGCGATTACAGCCTCGAGTCTTCTTGGGTATGACGCTACAAGCTTGGCACACCTGTATTTGGGGAGTTTCTCCCATTCTTCTCTGCAGATCCTCTCAAGCTTTTTCCGGTTGGATGGGGAGAGTCACTGCACATCTATTTTCAGGTCTTTGCAGGGATCTGGCTTGGCCCTTCAAGTACATTCAGAGACTTGCCCCGAAGCCACTCCTGCGATGTCTTGACTGTGCGCTTAGGGCCATTGTCCTGTTGGAAGGTGAACCTTCGCCCCAGTCTGAGATCCTGAGCGCTATGGAGCAGGTTTTCATCAAGGATGTCTCTGTAATTTTCTCTGTTCATCTTTCCCTTGATCCTGACTAGTCTCCCAGTCCCTGCTGCTGAAAAACATCCCCACAGCATGATGCTGCCACCACCATGCTTCGCCGTTGGGATGGTGGCAGGTTTCCTCCAGATGTCACGCTTGACATTCAGGCAAAAGAGTTCAATCTTGGTTTCATCAGACCAGAGAATCTCATTTTTCATGGTCTGAGAGTCTTTAGGTGCCTTTTGGCAAACTCCAAGCGGGCTGTCATGTGCCTTTTACTGAGGAGTAGCTTCCGTTTGGCCACTCTACCATGAAGGCCTGATTGGTGGAGTGCTGCAGAGATGGGCAGATATGGTTGTCCTCTAGAAGGTCCCCCCATCTCCACAGTCACCTCCCTGACCAAGGCCCTTCTCCCCGGATTGCTCAGTTTGGCCGGGCTGCCAGCTCTAAGAAGGGCCTTGGTGGTTCCAAACTTCTTCCATTTAAGAATGATGGAGGCCACTGTGTTCTTGGGGACCTTCAATGCTGCAGAATGTTTTTGGAACCCTTCCCCAGATTGGTGCTTCGACACAATCCTGTCTTGGAGCTCTACAGACATCTCCTTTGACCTCATGGCTTTTTCCTTCTCTGACATGCACTGTCCACTGTTGGACCTTATATAGACCGATGTGTGCCTTTCCAAATCATGTCCAATCAATTTAATTTATCACAAGTGGACTCCAATCAAGTTGTTGAAACATCTCAAGGATGATCAATGGAGACAGGAGCTCAATTTCTAATCTCATAGCAAAAGGTTTGAATACTTATGTAAATAAGGTATATGTTTTTTTTTATATACAGTTGAAGTCGGATGTTTACATACACTTAGATTGGAGTCATTAAAACTCGTTTTCAACCACTCCACAAATTTCTTGTTAACAAACTACTGTTTTGGCAAGTCGGTTAGGACATTACTTTGTGCAAGACACAGGTCATTTTTACAACTGTTGTTTACAGACAGATTTTTTCACTTATAATTCACTGTATCACAATTCCAGTGGGTCAGAAGTTTACATACACTAAGTTGATTGTGCCTTTAAACAGCTTGGAAAATTCCAGAAAATGATGTCATGGCTTTAGAAGCTTCTGATAGGCTAATTGACATAATTTGAGTCAATTGGAGGTGTACCTGTGGATGTATTTCAAGGTCTACCTTCAAAACTCTCTTTGCTTGACATCATGGGAAAATCTAAAGAAATCAGCCAAGACTTCAGAAGAAAATTGTAGATCTCCACAAGTCTGGTTCATCCTTAGGAGCAATTTCCAAATGCCTGAAGGTACCATGTTCATCTGTACAAACAATAGTACGCAAGTATAAACACCATGGGACCACGCAGCCATCATACTGCTCAGGAAGGAGACATGTTCTGTCTCCTAGAGATGAATGTACTTTGGTGAGAAAAGTGCAAATCAATCCCAGAACAACAGCAATGGACCTTGTGAAGATGTTGGAGGAAACAGGTACAAAAGTATCTATATCCACAGTAAAGCGAGTCCTATATCTACACAACCTGAAAGGCCGCTCAGCAAGGAAGAAGCCACTGGTACAAAACCGCCATAAAAAAGCCAGACTAAGGTTTGCAACTGCACGTGGGGACAAAGATCGTACTTTTTGGAGAAATGTCCTCTGGACTGATGAAACAAAAATAGAACTGTTTGGCCATAATGACCATTGTTATGTTTGGAGGACAAAGGTGGGAGGCTTGCAAGCCGAACAACACCATCCCAACCGTGCAGCACGGTGGTGGCAGCATCATGTTGTGGGGGTACTTTGCTGCAGGAGGGACTAGTGCACTTCACAAAATCATCATGATGAGGAAAATTACGTGGATATATTGAAACAACATCTCAAGACATCAGTCAGGAAGTTAAGCAAGGAGGCCTACAAACCTGACTCAGTTACACCAGCTCTGTTAGGGGAATGGGGCAAAATTCACCCAACTTATTGTGGGAAGCTTGTGGAAGGCTACCTGAAACGTTTTAACCAAGTTAAACAAGTTAAAGACAATACTACCAAATACTAATTGAGTGTATGTAAACTTCTGACCCACTGGGAATGTGATGAAAGAAATCAAAGCTGAAATAAATTACTCTACTATTATTCTGACATTTCACATTCTTAAAATAAAGTGATGATCCTAACTGACCTAAGACAGGGAATATTTACTAGGATTAAATGTCAGGAATTGCGAAAAACTGAGTTTAAATGTATTTAGCTAAGGTATATGTAAACTTCTGGCTTCAACTGTATATTTGCAAAAGTTTCAGAACCTGCTTTTGCTTTGTTGTGGGGTATTGTGTGTAGATTGATGAGGAAAACAATTTATTTAATTGATTTTAGAATAAGGCTGTAACCTAACAAAATGTGGGAAAAGTCAAGGGGTCTGAATACTTTCCGAGTGTACTAGAAGTGTGATGGAAAAAGTCTAATTTAGATGAGATACAGAAGACACATCTTGTCTGGTAGAACATCAGAGCGGGTATAGATTTCAGTTTGATGAGTTTAACGTAACATCCTGTTTTTCCTTTGAACTCAATCATGGAGGTACTATTGTTGTCCACCTGGAGAAAATGTGAGATGTCACTTCTTCAAGAAATATAGTTGGTTTCCTGTTGAATGCAGTTGAGTCGTTCCACCAATTGGGTACCTTTTGAGAAGTGGAACTTGGTAAAGAAAATAACATTTGATTTCATCTCATTTTAATATTGTCATTAAGAGCACATGTTCAACTTCCTAAAAAACATGTTTTCCCATCTCTTGGGGTTCAATTAAAAAAATGTAATTGTAATAGTGATTGCCTATAAGTGCCAAATATAGTAACAGGGTTGACGATTTCATCTTAAATCAGCCATACATCCCCTTGTGACAGGGGGATTGAAGCTTGTTGTGTGCAACAGGGAGTGCAATTGAATGCAAGCTTAACCAAAAATGCCATTCAATCATTGGCGCAGTCATCTGTTTAGGGCTGAGTGGTGCTTTATGGCTCTCCTAAGACAGACAAGGGCTTATGTCTCTTACATGACAGTGAAGGCGAAACCACAGGAGACAAAGACATAGGAATCAAATCTATAACAAAGCTGGGTCGTTCCACAAAAAGAGTGCCTTTTGTGTCCCTTTGATATTTTAAGAGACATTGGTGCACCAACATTTTAGAGCAAAATATATTATTTTCTCTAAAATGTAATACCAAAAGGCTTCCCTTCCTCTTTTAGAGCTCTCTGCACAGATCTCCTGAAAATGATCTTCTAACAAAGATTCTGTGAATAAGGTCAAATCAATATAGAGTTTTCTCACCTGAAGTACATGCCTTTGAAGTGTTGATGCAGGGAAAGCACCTCAGGGGACTGGCTACTGTTAGATGTATGCCTCATAGGGGAGCAGCTGCAATAGGAGGGATCTAGATTCCCCCTGAATAGACATTCTAGTCGCTCACCTCTTGCAGGTTGACAAGAATAGAGGTATGGACCCGAAATGATCAGTTTGTACAGGTGACTGCAGCTTATGAACGGTAAGACAGAGGTATTGTATTGGAACATACTTTATATTAAATGGTACTACAGACACTACACAGTGTTACATGCTTCTAAGACCCTGATTATCCTTCCATATTCACTGCTATGATTTAGAAATACTCATCATGATGGGATGAGAAAGCAAGCACACTTAACACATAACATAATAAGCATTCAATTATTTAGGAACAGTTCACCACCTCTAAAATGTCAATGGAATTCCTGATGTGGAGTGGGTGATGTGTGCTTAGAGAGCTCTCTACTGGCCAGAGTGTGGTACTGAGCACATGGTTGCCAGATGTGTCGGGAAGAAGCAGCAGCCTCTGACAGATGTTCTCCAAAAGGATTCTCTGCCTCTCCCACCTGTTCCTTATCTTTAACAAGGGTTTCACTAATGGCAGATTTATTTGGTTTCCTCACTCACTATCCCTTTGGAAATGTGTGTCTCCTTTGTTAACTGTAAGAACTAATCATGTGTGTGTGTGTGTGTGTGTGTGTGTGTGTGTGTGTGTGTGTGTGTGTGTGTGTGTGTGTGTGTGTGTGTGTGTGTGTGTGTGTGTCTGTCTGTCCATGTGCTCCTCTCTGCAGGTCACTACCAGCATTGATCAGTCCAGCCTCTGTGAGAGAAACGCCACAGCTGGTCTCAGTACTCAGGGTAAGGAAGGCTTAATCACTATCGCCACAGCCACCCCTCACACGACTTTGACTGTGTGTGTGAACAGGCCGGTGTATCTCACCCATAGGGTTGAGCCATGTTTGATATCTATGCCTGTACTATAATTTGGTGCAGCTGATGCTTGTGCTCTCCTGTGTCTTGTCCCAGGCTCGGTGGACAGTGCCTCTCTAATGGTATCAGAGGAGGTAGCAGAAATTCCAGACCACAGTTGCTCCTCAGAGGATCTCTGTTCCCTGGAGGTGCAGGGCTCTGACTCCTCT
The DNA here is from genome assembly GCF_002021735.2 of Oncorhynchus kisutch. Classification (NCBI taxonomy): domain Eukaryota; kingdom Metazoa; phylum Chordata; class Actinopteri; order Salmoniformes; family Salmonidae; genus Oncorhynchus; species Oncorhynchus kisutch. The sequence continues at coordinate 62,220,251 of NC_034176.2, forward strand.
CCCTATGGCACGCTGCACACCGCCCCCACTGATGGCAGCTCCATCAGTCTAGAGTTCAGTGCCCGCTTCTCCCACCGCCACCGCGGCCTGGCCCGGGTCGACTACACTAGCTACAGCGAGTCCTGCCACACCCAGGACTCCATACCCCACTCTCCAGACCGGTCCTTAGAGAACGTCAACATACTGGAGCACGAGGAGCCCAAGGGAGGAGTAAAGCTACACGCAAACCTCAGAGAACGAGCCAGTAGGAGGCAGCTGATTCTTCCTGTCCCTCCTACTCCTCCCTCCCTGCCCTCTGCCTCCCCCTCTGCAGCCGCAGCCACAGCCTCCGTAGAGGTAGCCACAGCAGCCCAGAGCCTCCCTGCCTGCCCCTCCACGTCCCCCCCTTCCCGGCCCCGTGGCTCCCGGCTGTGCTTCAGTGTGTGGTCCCCATCCTCCTCTTCCTCCTGCCCGGCCTCGCAGCCCCCTTCTACCTCAGCGCCCGCAGAGCGACCCCGCATGCTCCGGTCTGGCAGGAGGTATCGCAAGCTGGCTCGCATCGTACGCTCCACCAGCGACCCCATCTCCTGTACCTCCATATCTGGAAGTACGTGAGTTGTTCCTGTGTCGGCACGGCATTGTTCCCCATGTGTTGTTTAGGAAAGATCCGGTCATTACTGTTGAGATGAACTGGGTTAATCAGACCACATAGGCAGCTAGCATCACTTCATTTGGTGAAATGCAAATAATATACTTTAGCATAAGTACTTGTTCACCATAAGGCTAACATCTCCCTCTGCAGGTGACAGCTGTGGCTGCCCCTCTGCAAGCAACCCTCCTCCTGAAGATTCTCCTCAGACTTCACCAGAGCAAGGTAATGCCCACCCCACCAGAGCCTTTTACCACCTCTCTACTATGTGCGCCTTTCACATCTCCCCACCAGATCACTCCCCACCTAACCTGGCAGTCTACACATACAGTACCTCTGGTGAAAACACCCATTTAGACCAGCGACTCGTAGGTGAAAATAGCGTTCACCTACAGAATGTGCAAATGTGTTGAATATGTTGAGTCCCGCCTGATTGGATGTTGTATGTTTGTGTCTTTGGTGTGTTCAGAGTCTACAGAGGTGGCAGCTCCTCCCCACGCCGCTGCCAAAGTCAGCACCCGCAGTGGTAGGAAGCAGAAGGAGGGGAGGAAAGTGGACATCCGCCTCAAACCGCGAGCCCTGCACACGGTCTCCAACGAGCGCCCACACTCTCTGGCTGACCTCAAGACGTATAAAGACACCAAAATCCTGGTGGCCAAATTCCTGGAGCACTCCAGCTGCAGTCTACCTCCAGAGGTCCAGCAGGTGGTCAACAGCATCAAGTATGTCATCAAGTCTGACGAGAGACACATGGAGGAAGCTATATTCAGTGCCAATGTCATAGATCAGGTAAGTCTATCGATGAGCATGAGTATGAATGCATATGAAAAAAAGCTGGTCTGATAACTTAATGAAACCATTGTTGGATCATTCTGGGCTAAACTGTTGGTCTGTTGGTCAGGTGATGACACAGTCACAACGCATCATCGGCAGCCCAAGGAAGCGTGCCCATGAAGACCTGCACCTCCAAAGCTGTGGGGCCTTGAGTTCCCCTTTCTCATCCCTGCGGCGTCCACCTACAGCACCAGGGCCTCCCAACCCCCCTCCTCCCCTGGACTCCTCTCCCTCACCCTCTGAACGCACTCAAAGCCTTTTGTGTAGAGAGACCATCCTTTGACCGCCCTCCCTCCCCACCAAGGACTCAACCCCTATCTCTATCTCATAGTGCCCTGTGAGACTGTGCCAAGACATTAGCAGAAACAAACTCAGTAAGTCATGTCTGGACTGGATTGGCTTCTGTTCTCTCTCATATCAAAAACACCAGAATGTTCTTTTCTCCCTCAAGGGATTTTTTAAAGTCTCAACCTTGTAAAACATACTTGTAAGCCAACTAAATGGAGATGTCATGATGAAAAACTAGTGCTCTACTTTATCAAAAGGAAAAAAACAACTTTGTATTAAAACTGTGAACTGAACAGACTTGGGATGGTACTAGCTCCTGCAGACTTTGTGGATTCTAACTCTGATTGGCTGAATACTGTGTTCCACTGCAGGACAGAGAACTTTACAAAAGTGGATTATTTAACTTACCTCAATGTGTTACAATTCTTATCAGTGTTACAATAAAATATGACTTTCTATGTTGTAGTCGACCTCCTTCTTTCAACAATGGGATATCATTTGAACATGACATACATTTTTAGGAGGCACGAGAGGTGCAGAAGTCCATACTTAAAGAAGATGCATGGCGCAACTGAATAGTTTAGAAGAAGAATAAAATACTGTGTCAATGTACAAAACACACAAATTGTGTAATATTTTTAAAAACCTTGGTCATTGTAACTTACGAAATATCAATATCTTGCGGTTTAACAAACTATTCTGAATCAGATTGGTTGCCATCCAATTGGCAAAAGATTTTCAGGTGAATATTCTAAAATCTACATAGAAACAATATGCACATTTTCCCAACAGAGGTGTTTCCATCAAACTGACTTATTAGCGGATAAAATGCTGTGCGTGATGACGTAGTGTACATAAAATTACTTTTGCACTTAACTTTTCATGTTCTGAATAAATCAATTGAAGTTTAAAGGGATAGTTTATCCAAATTACAAAATTACATATTGGTTTTCTTACCCTGCAAGCAGTCTATGGACAAGGTATGACAGCAATCCACACTTTGGTTTAGTTTCCCTGGCACTGTTTCCATATACTAACCTTTTAAGATTTTTGACACAAATCCCATTCAAGTCATGGGACATATATTATACTTTTTCTGGCTGTCACGCCTTGGTCATAGTGTTTTGTGTTTTCGTTATATATTTTGGTCAGGCCAGGGTGTGACAGGGGTTTATGTTATTGTATTTCGTATTGGGGTTTGTAGTATTTGGGATCGCGGCTGATTAGGGGTGTTGTATAGGCTTGGCTGCCTGAGGCGGTTCTCAATCAGGAGTCAGGTGATTCACGTTGTCTCTGATTGGGAACCGTATTTAGGTAGCCTGAGTTCGCTTTGTATTTTGTGGGTGATTGTTCCTGTCTCTGTGTAGTTTCACCAGATAGGCTGTAATAAGTTTCACGTTCCGTTTGTTGTTTTTGTATTTATTCAGTTATTTCATGTATCATCATTTCATTCATTAAAGACATGAGTAACCACCACGCTGCATTTCGGTCCTCTCTTTCAACAAACGAAGAACGCCGTTACAGAATCACCCACCACACTCGGACTGAGCAGCGTGTTAACAGGCAGCAGCGAAAGGAGGACGTTATGGACAGCAATGGCACGGAGTATACGACGTGGGAAGAAATCGACAGGTGGGCGGCCGACCCAGAGAGAGTGCAGGAGCCCGCCTGGGATTCGCTAGTTCAGTGCGAAGAAGGCTATAGGCGAATGGAGTTGGAGAAACAGACACGGCGGCGCAGAGCGAAGCCCGAAAAGCAGCCCCAAAAATGTATTGGGGGGGGGCTCAGAGGGAGAGTGGCTGAGTCAGGAGATAGACCTGAGCCAACTCTCCCTGTTTATCGTGAAGAGCCAAGGAGGAGACCAGAACCAGAGCCGGTGTTGGAGGTGAGCGAAACAGAGACTGTGAAGGAGTTAATGGGGAAGTTGGAGGAGAGAGAAATGAGGGAGTTGCTGTGTTGGTGCTTTTTGCATGGAATTCGCCCCACGGAACGTGTTGGGGATTTGATGGCACCTGGGTTAGCGCTCCATACTCGTCCTGAGGTGCGTGTTAGTCGGCTGGTGAAGTTGGTGCCAGCCTCACGTACCAGGCCTCCTGTGCACATCCCTAGCCTTGCACGTCCTGTGCCAACACTGCTCTCAAGATCTCCAGTACGCCTTCACGGTCTAGCCCATCCTGTGCCACCTCCACATTCCAGTCCTCCGGTAGCAGCTCCCTGCACCAGGCTTCCTGTGTGTGTCCTCGATCCAGTACCACCAGTTCCAGCACCACGCATCAGGCCTACAGTGCGCCTCGCCTCTCCTGCGCTGTCGGAGTCTCCCGCCTGTTCAGCGCAGTCGGAGCCTTTCACCTCTCCTGCGCTGCCGGAGTCTCTCGCCTGTTCAGCGCAGCCAGCGCTTTTCTCCTCTCCTGTGCTGCTGGAGTCTCCCGCCTGTTTAGCGCAGCCAGAGCCTTTCTCCTCTACAGCGCTGCCGGAGTCTCCCGCCTGTTTAGCGCAGACAGAGCTGCCAGACTGCAGGGAGCAGCCTGAGCTGTCAGTCTGCATGGAGCAGCCAGAGCTGTCAGTCTACATGAAGCAGCCCGAGCTGCCAGTCTGCATGAAGCAGCCAGTCTACATGGAGCAGCCAGAGCTGTCAGTCTGCATGAAGCAGCCAGAGCTGTCAGTCTGCATAGAGCAGCCAGAGCTGCCAGTCTGCAAGGAGCCGCCAGTCTGCAAGGAGCCGCCAGTCTGCAAGGAGCCGTCAGTCTGCAAGGAGCCGTCAGTCTGCAAGGAGCCGCCAGTTTGCCCAGTGTCGCCAGTCTGCCCAGCGTCGCCAGTCTGCCCAGCGTCGCCAGTCTGCCCAGCGTCGCCAGTCTGCCCAGCGTCGCCAGTCTGCCCAGCGCCGCCAGTCTGCCCAGCGTCGCCAGTCTGTCAGGATCAGTTAGATCCACCAGTCAGCCAGGATCCACCAGTCTGCCAGGATCCGCCAGAAGTGCCAGTCAGTCAGGATCCGCCAGTAGTGCCAGTCGGCCAGGATCCGCCAGTCAGCCAGGATCCACCAGTCAGCCAGGATCCGCCAGTCTTCCAGGATCCGCCAGAAGTGCCAGTCAGCCAGGATCCGCCAGAAGTGCCAGTCAGCCAGGGTCGGCCAGGATCCGCCAGTCGGCCAGGATCCGCCAGTCGGCCAGGATCCGCCAGTCGGACAGGATCCGCCAGTCGGCCAGGATCTGCCAGTCGGCCAGGATCCGCCAAAAGTGCCAGTCAGCCAGGATCCATCAGTCATCCAGGATCAGCCAGGATCCGCCAGTAGTGCCAGTCGGCCAGGATCTGCCAGTCGGCCAGGATCCGCCAGTCGGCCAGGATTCGCCAGTCGGCCAGGATTCGCCAGTCAGCCAGGATCCACCAGTCAGCCAGACTCTTCCAGATCTGCCAGTCAACCAGACTCTTCCAGATCCGCCAGTCAGCCAGACTCTTCCAGATCTGCCAGTCAGCCAGACTCTTCCAGATCTGCCAGTCAGCCAGACTCTTCCAGATCTGCCAGTCAGCCAGACTCTTCCAGATCTGCCAGTCAGCCAGACTCTTCCAGATCTGCCAGTCAGCCAGACTCTTCCAGATCTGCCAGTCAGCCAGACTCTTCCAGATCTGCCAGTCAGCCAGTCTCTTCCAGATCAGCCAGTCAACCAGTCTCTTCCAGATCAGCCAGTCAACCAGTCTCTTCCAGATCAGCCAGTCAACCAGTCTCTTCCAGATCTGCCAGTCAACCAGTCTCTTCCAGATCTGCCAGTCAACCAGTCTCTTCCAGATCTGCCAGTCAACCAGTCTCTTCCAGATCTGCCGGTCAACCAGTCTCTTCCAGATCTGCCGGTCAACCAGTCTCTTCCAGATCTGCCGGTCAACCAGAATCTTCCAGATCTGCCGGTCAACCAGAACCGTATTTAGGTAGCCTGAGTTCGCTTTGTATTTCGTGGGTGATTGTTCCTGTCTCTGTGTAGTGTTCACCAGATAGGCTGTAATAAGTTTCACGTTCCGTTTGTTGTTTTTGTATTTATTCAGTTATTTCATGTATCGTCATTTCATTCATTAAAGACATGAGTAACCACCACGCTGCATTTCGGTCCTCTCTTTCAACAAACGAAGAACGCCGTTACACTGGCGTAATTTCCAAATTATGTGAAAGTATCTAAAAATCGATTGTGAACCTCAAAGTCACTTAAAGATGTTTTAAACATTTTCTCTTATTGATCCAGACAGGTGAGTGTCATCGTGACATGCAGCACTTTAGGGTGGACCCATGGGTGAAATTAGATTACATTTTTTCCGGTACTATGTGTGCACACCCCAAAAAATGATGGGCCTAATCAAAGAAGTACACAGAATCCCTGTGGGCCTAGTCCTAAAGATGTATCATTTAACTTTTAAAATGTACAATATTACCTTTTATTGTGGCATAACCACAACTAGTCATAATGTTTTCATCTGATTCTCAAACATTCACTTCAAAGGGCTCCTTTACTAGGCACCCGCGCACATTCATCCACTCGCAACACATTTCCCACCTCCAAACAGAGGTAAATGGAAAGAGACATCCGTTACACAAAACACCAAAAAGTGTAATGACACATGACATTTGGTGATTGTCATTAGGCTAGAATGTATGCATCCACTGCTGTCCCACGTCTCGGGTTTCCGGCACTATTAATCTCAGTTTTCTTGAAATGTTGTTTTAATTATTGTGATAGACTCATGTTTTAACAATACGGTTTACCCCCACTATTTATTTTGCTGGGACTCTGCACCACCTTACTTTCACCCCTGGAGGCACCTACCTGTCTCAATCAATGAGAGAATATTTCTAATAGACAAGATGACGATGTACACATACTTCATGGAGCAAAACATTTTATTTTAATAACGGAGCATTTCCAAAATTCTAACGACGCGGACATTTTAGAAGATAAATGTTTTGCCGAACGAAGATAGTATCACCAAGTTAAGGTTGGTCGGAAATTCGCTGCTACGCCAAACAGTACCTATCCTGTAACGGCTAATGGAGCATCGATATGTATTGGAACATTTGCATGAAGCTCATGACGTTCTGAAGTAACGTCATAACCTATTCCATCTGCTTATAAACTCCTCATGCTTTTACATGTTGTGGTGGTAGTAGGCTACAACATCATCGTTTACGACATGGATTTTCTATCAATATTTACGCATAAAACCTTTCCATCGCAATTGTTGCATAATCTATTTTACCTACTCCAAAATATCCGACCTTCTACTTTAAATGTGTATTGTCACAGCCTCCCTATTCATTTATTTCTCGTATCTATCCCTGTGGATCCGCCTACTGTTCTGGAGTGTGAATTCATTATACTTTGTAAGACAAAAAGGGATGGGACAAGGGGGAAAAAACTGCCCTACCAACTAACCCTAGACCCTTCAAAACCTCACCACTATCTGATCCTGCAACAGGCCAGCAGCCTGGGAGGACTTGACACTATCTTGTAACACACATTGTAACTCTTCTGCAGTAAAATCACGTACACCCAAGTACTTTTCTGCAGCACAACATATTTTTTTCTGTGATTTGTTCCATTTCTGCAGTACAGTTGATAACGATGGGTATGAACCCTAAGAAACACACTTACTGAAACACATGTTGTTCCTATCAATCTCTATAGGCCTTATCCTAATCACAGGAATCCTCTTAGAATCCCTCAGCCTGGACCCCATCTTCCTCTACTACTCTCTTAACTGCCTTAGCATATGACACCTTCTATACTACTCTGATCCTGGCAACCTCAACCTACCTTTCTCTCACCGGACACTTCTGATCTCCAGCACCATGGGTACCCCTAGAGTTAACACACAACTTTTCCCACCAATACTACATATTCCGTTGTCTTGTTTCCTCCTGTAAACTTATCACATCTAGGAATCTTCCTCCAACACCGAGGCATCCCCAGTTGTTTCAGGAGCGGCACCTGGAACCGACGTCACCAAAATAATATATATCAACTCCACGATGCTTCCAATTGTGGAGTCAGCATTCTGTAAGGACAGACTCTGGAGGAGTCCTCCAGAAGAGGAGGAGGAATGTCGTTACAGAAATTCACTTTTTTTATGAGGATTCTAGAATATTCACATGAAAATCTGTCGCCAATTGGATGGACATTTAGTTAGAGTGTAATTTTACCAATGGGTATGCTGTTTCCATAAGGCCTGTCATTACTTATTTTATGCGTTCCATACGCATGAAATGGTTGTATGGAAACAGAGACCAGAGGGGAAGTGAGAGGTTCCACTCTCAACAAAATCCTTGCAAAATAAGCCCAATGCATCTTTACGGGCTTATTTTGGATTTATCTTGTCCCATTGTTAGGTTGAAGATATGGGCATCTCGTCATTGTATTCAGATAATGGATGGAAACCTGGTTATTGTAGCCTACATCAACGTGACATGGTTGTTTCACTTCAACCTTTTTTACCAGACCACTAACCAGAGGGGTATACGACAAATCTTAATCAATGAGTTAGCCAGATAACATGCCCCAAATATTCTGAAATAACTTTTTATTTTTTAAAACACATATCAAAGTTGAACTTTCTTAATGAAACAGGAAATCAGTAGGTGTAGTTATTTATGGTTGTTTATCAAAGTCAGCTGGCTAACTCATTGATCCTGCTTTGTAGTATACCCCTCAGGTATGGCATTGGTTGTTGTGTTCCAAACAGCATTGGCGCATTCTGTACAATTTCCACACATCAAGAGCACTCAATATAAATATATCAATTGTAGGAGTTTAAACTAAATCTCCATGAGGGTTAAGACAAAAGCAGAACACCATTTAAAGCTATCAAGTTGCTAATTTTCTGTCGATTGCCACTCTGACACCTTCAGTGTAGTGTCTGTTCTGATTCTTGATTGGTTCTCATTCTTTGAGGTTGTAGATACAATGAAAAATTACACACACATACACATACACACAGGGACGGCGCTAGCCTTTAGGGGGCCCTAAGCGAGACTTGTTTGGGGAGGCCCCCACCTCTCGGCAAAACATTTTAGTGCCACCCCCTCTTGACGGTGGAGAGAAATGTACGTTTTAAAGTTAGTTTCCTGCAAATTCTACACATTTTGCTATAAGGCATAGAGAAAACGTTGCCGTTTTAAAGGTGATTGACCTGTGTTTTATATGTTTCCACACTATACTGTGAAATTGTGAACATGATAATGCTATTTTAGAGCTGTTTGGTGTGATGGAGTTTTGGCCTTCCATGGTGAAATCACCATGTGCTAAATTGGTTATTATAAACTGGGTGGTTTGAGCCCTGAATGCTGATTGGCTGACAGCCATGGTATATCAGACCATGGGTATGACAAAACATTTATTTTTACTGCTCTAATTAAGTTGGTGATCAGTTTATAATAGCAACTTTTTACTTTTTAATTGATTTCACCTTTCTTTAACCAGGTAGGCTAGTTGAGAACAAGTTTTCATTTACAACTGCAACCTGGCCAAGATAAAGCAAAGCAGTGCGACACAAACAACAACACAGAGTTGAGTTACACATGGAATAAACAAGCATACAGTCAATAACACAATAGAAAAAACGAAACGTCTATATACAGTGTGTGCAAATGGCGTGAGGAGGTAAGGCAATAAATAGGTCATAGTAGCAAGTAATTACAATTTAGCAAATTAACACTGGAGTGATAGATGTGAAGATGATGATGTGCAAGTAGAAATACTGATGCAAAAGAGCAGGAAAGTAAATAAAAACAATATGGGGATGAGGTAGGTAGATTGGATGGGCTATTTACAGATGGGCTATGTACAGCTGCAGTGATCAGTTAGCTGCTCGGATAACTGATGTTTAAAATTAGAGAGGGAAATATAAGTCTCCAGCTTCAGCGATTTTTGGAATTCGTTCCAGTCATTGACAGCAGAGAACTGTAAAGAAAGGCAGCTTTGGGGATGACCAGTGAGATATACCTGCTGGAGCGCGTGCTACGGGTGGGTGTTGTTGTCGTGACCAGTGAGCTGAGATAAGGTGGAGCTTTAACTAACAAAGACTTATAGATGACCTGGAGCCAGTGGGTCTGGCGACGAATATGTAGCGAGGGCCAGCCGATTAGAGCATACAGGTTGCAATGGTGGGTGGTATATGGGGCATTGGTGACATAACGGATGGCACTGTGATAGACTGCATCCAGTTTGCTGAGTAGAGTGTTGGAGGCTATTTTGTAAATGACATTGCCGAAGTCGAGGATCGGTAGGAGAGTCAGTTTTACTAGTGTATGTTTGGCAGCATGAGTGAAGGAGGCTTTGTTGCGAAATAGAAAGCCGATTCTAGATTTAATTTTGGATTGGAGATGTTTAATATGAGTCTGGAAGGAGAGTTTACAGTCTAGCCAGACACCTAGGTATTTGTAGTTGTCCACATATTCAGAACTATCCAGAGTAGTGATGCTATTCGGGTGGGCGGGTGCGGGCAGCGAATGGTTGGAAAGCATGCATTTAGTTTTACAAGTGTTTAAGAACAGTTGGAGGCCACGGAAGGAGTGTTGTATGGCATTGAAGCTCATTTAGAGGTTAGTTAACACAGTGTCCAAAGAAGGGCCAGATGCATACAGAATGGTGTCGTCTACGTAGAGGTGGATCAGGGAGTCACAAGTAGCAAGAGCGACATGGTTGATTTATACAGAGAAAAGAGTCGGCCCGAGAATTGAACCCTGTGGTACCCCCATAGAGACTGCCAGAGGTCCGGACAACAGGCTCTCCGATTTGACACACTGAACTCTTGTCTGAGAAGTAGTTGGTGAACCAGGCGAGGCAGTCATTTGAGAAACCAAGGCTGTTGAGTCTGCCGATAAGAATACGGTGATTGACAGGTACACCTCCAATTGACTCAAATTATGTCAATTAGCCTATCAGAAGCTTCTAAAGCCAGTACATAATTTTCAAGCTGTTTAAAGGCACAGTCAACTTAGAGTATGTAAACTTCTGACCCACTGGAATTGTGATACAGTGAGTTATAAGTGAAATAATCTTTCTGTAAACAATTGTTGGAAAGTAGATGTCTTAACAAACTTGCCAAAACTATAGTTTGTTAACAAGAAATTTGTGGAGTGGTTGAAAAACGAGTTTTAATGACTCCAACTTATATGTATGTAAACTTCCAACTTCATCTGTACATATGAGATGAGTCATGTAGGGTATGTAAACATTATATAATGTGGCAAAGTGACTAGTGATAAATGTATTACATCCAAGTTTTAATTATTAAAGTGGCTAGAGATTGAGTCAGTATGTTGGCAGCAGTTGCTCAATGTTAGTGATGGCTGTTTAACAGTCTGATGGCTTTGAGATATAAGCTGTTTTTCAGTCTCTCGGTCCCAGCTTTGATGCACCTGTACTGACCTAGCCTTCTGGATGATAGCGGGGTGAACAGGCAGTGACTCGGGTGGTTGTTGTCCTTGATGATCTTTTTGGCCTTCCTGTGACATCGGGTGGTGTAGGTGTCCTGGAGGTCAGGTAGTTTGCCACCGGTGATACGTTGTGCAGACCTCACTACCCTCTGGAGAGCCTTACGGTTGTGGGCGGAGCAGTTGCCGTACCAGGCAGTGATACAGCCCAACAGGATGCTCTCGATTGTGCATCTGTAAAAGTTTGAGTGTTTTTGGTGACAAGCCAAATTTCTTCAGCCTCCTGAGGTTGAAGAGGCACTGTTACGCCTTCTTCACCACGCTGTCTGTGTGGGTGGACCATTTCAGTTTGTCCATGATGTGAACGCAGAGGAACTTAACTTTCCACCACAGAGGTGCTCCCTCTGCTGTTTCCTGAAGTCCACGATCATCTCCTTTGTTTTGTTGACATTGAGTGTGAGGTTATTTTCCTGACACCACACTCCGAGGGCCCTCACCTCCTCCCTGTAGGCCGTCTCGTCATTGTTGGTAATCAATTCTAACACTGTAGTGTCGTCTGCAAACTTGATGATTGACTTGGAGGCGTGCATGGCCACGCAGTCATGGGTGAACAGAGAGTACAGGAGAGGGCTGAGAATGCACACTTGTGGGGCCCCAGTGTTGAGGATCAGCGGGGTGGAGATGTTGTTTCCTACCCTCACCACCTGGGGGTGGCCCGTCAGAAAGTCCAGGACCCAGTCGCACAGGGCGGGGTCGAGACCCAGGGTCTCGGGCTTAATGATGAGTTTTGAGGGTACTGTGGTGTTAAATGCTGAGCTGTAATCGATGAACAGCATTCTTACGTAGGTATTCCTCTTGTCCAGATGGGTTAGGGCAGTGTACAGTGTGATTGCGTCGTATGTGGACCTATTGGGACAGTAAGCAAATTGGAGTGGATCCATGGTGTCAGGTAGGGTGGAGGTGATGTGATCCTTGACTAGTCTCTCAAAGCACTTCATGATGAAGGAAGTGAGTGCTACAGGGCGGTAGTCGTTTATCTCAGTTACCTTAGCTTTCTTGGGAACAGGAACAATGGTGGCCCTCTTGAAGCATGTGGGAACAGTAGACTGGTATAGGGATTGATTGAATATGTCCATAAACACACCAGCCAGCTGGTCTGCGCATGCTCTGAGGACGCGGCTAGGGATGTCGTCTGGGCCGGTAGCCTTGCGCGGGTTAACACGTTTAAATGTTTTACTCATGTTGGCTGCGGTGAAGGAGAGCCCGCAGGTTTTGGTGTCAGTGGCAATGTATTGTCCACAAAGCGAGCAAATAAGTTGTTTAGTTTGTCTGGGGGCAAGACATCAGTGTTCGTGGCGGGGCTGGTTTTCTTTTTGTAATCCGTGATTGACTGTAGACCCTGTCACATACGTCTCGTGTCTAAGCCATTGAATTGCAACTCTACTTTGTCTCTATACTGTCGCTTAGCTTGTTTGATTGCCTTGCGGAGTGAATAGCTACACTGTTTGTATTCGGCCATGTTTCCGGTCGCCTTGCCATGATTAAAAGCAGTGGTTCCCGCTTTCAGTTTTGCGGATTGCTGCCATCAATCCACGGTTTCTGGTTGGGGAAATTTTTAATAGTCACCATGGGTACAACATCACCAATGCACTTGCTAATAAACTTGCTCACCGAATCAGCGTATACATCAATGTTGTTGTCCGAGGCTATCTGGAACATATCCCAGTCCACGTGATTGAAGCAATCTTGAAGCATGGAATCCTATTGGTCGGAGGCAGCATGTGCACGGTCGGTATTCGGCCATGATTACTACAAGTTTAGATAGCTGGCTAGACTAAATACCAATCAAAAAAAGTTTTATCTGGATAATTGAGTGACTGTCTTAGTGACTGACATAATAAGAGAACTGCTAATGCATAACCAAATTTCGAAATTGCACCTGGTGCAGTCTACAATTCTTATTCTTAAAGCTGCAATATGTAACTTTGGGTAACCTGACCTAATCAACATAGAAATGTGAGTTATAGATCTGTCATTCTTAATTAAATCAAGTCTAAGAAGCTGTGGATCTGCTCTGTGTGCTATTTCTATGCTTCCCGTGCTTCAGTTTGGTATTTGCGTAGTTTACTTTTGGTTTTGTACAACCTCTTCAAACAGCTGAAAATAGCGGTTTAGAACGTACTGTGATTCACTACACTAGACATTGCTTGTTTTGTCACATAAACGGAAATTAGACAAACTATTAGAATTTTAGCATCCAGGAAATGGTGGAATGATTTCTGCATATTGCACCTTTAATAGTAAGTTGAGACACTAACTGAGTAAAAAAAATATATATAATAATTGGTTGGGCCCCTTATTTCGCTTATGCCTGGAATCGGCCCTGCACACACACACATTTCCACCCGAGTCAGACACCAACATTTTTGATAATTTTCACTCATATTTCTGTCCACTGTGTGCTGCCTTGCCTACGAACACGGAACTTCAGCGCGTTAGAAATCCGAATCCAACACCCCCCCATGATCTGTAAAACCCCGCCCATGTCATTTTTCTCGTCCAATGTGCTTCCAAACTTGCAAGAACTACCCAATAGAATGTGTTCTTTATTGCAAGACGTATGTCATGATTGGATAATTGTACTGTCACTTTAACCCAACCATGCACCTTGCACGCCTTGGTTACACTTCAGAAATCTGAAATTGATGGTTTGACAAACTAGCTTGTATTGTATGTCTACATTAGCTAGTCTTTTGTCAATGTTACATTAACTGTCTAACCTTTTATAACGATATAGCTAACCACTGTATTCAACGTCGCTTGCGTTTCGTATCCACGAGTCAAGAGGCACCAACAACAGAGGATATGCCAGCCAAGCCAAGGTGGAAGTGGCTAAAGTAACCATATCAACAGACAAGACAGGCTCGGGACGGGTAAAACAAAACGGATCTGATTAGGAATATGACCGCAAACTAGTAAGGGAAATTGTTATCTATCGTTAAAATAATCGTTTACCTCGTGTAACCTTATTTCAATGAGTCTAGTAGCTAGCTACAAAGAACGTATTGCTACCCTATGTTGCTATCTCGCGTAGTAGCTCCAATGATTATCAGTTAACGCGTAGGGACTACGTTGAATTGCATTGGATAGCGCTATAAAGGTTAGCTAGATTAACGTTTGAATACAGTATTTTCTATATACATAATCAATATGTATCATTAGGATGGCAATAGTTGCTTCCTAGTGTCTGACTAGCACTTTCAGTGAAAACAGCTAGCCAAACCAGTTTGGTAAATCTGTGTTAATGCAGTCAGGTTGCTAATGCGTTAGCTACCAACTGTAGGTTTACGATTTGGTGGATAAATACACTTTTTCTATCTATCTTGAAACGATTCAGGGCCCACCAGAATCGTTCAGATATTTTGACACCGGACTCGTTAGATAGCTAAATAATTTGTCACTTGCATGCTTGGCTAGTGTTTGTCCACGTTTGCTGTTACATTTAGGCCACGTCGCTGCAGATGCATTTCATCCACTGACAGCGTCGTTGGATGAATGCAAACAAGACAGGCGACAACTGTGCGGAAGAGGGAAGGCGCGTGAATAACTATTCCCCACATTCCCTGCAGCTAACTAATGCAAGAAACTCGTTTTGGGTTTGATACAAATGCTTTCTTTACTGACCATCTCAGTGGCTGTATGTTTGCCGTAATTTAATGGCATGTCAGCTACCCAATTTGTTTACCAGTGGAAGCATAGGCTTATTTAGTTTTCTAGATCAGTTATCGAATACATTCTGAAATGGTTGGCTTTGGCGCAAACCGACGAGGAGGCCGTCTCCCGTCCTTCATCCTGATCGCATTGATGGTGATCATTGCCATACTGTCTTTCAACTACTGGACTGTGTCCAACAAGCAAGGGCGCCTGTTGGACGAGTTGGCAGAGGTGCAGACACAGGTGAAGCGGACCGACGCTGCGCGCAGTCGACTGGAGAAGCGCAACTCGGAGCTGATGGTCCAGGTAGACACGCACAGGAAACAAATCGATCAGAAGGATGGAGATAACAGCATACTGGATGGCAAGCTGCAGGCGCGTGAAGCACTCGTCAAAAAGTGCACAGATGAAAAGGTAGGTAGGACTAGATCACTAAGTCCATCTGTAGTACCTATGCTTCCTAGATCCTGCATATCTCAGGCTTATTAACTAACTATGCCAGAGGTTTGACAGGTGGAAAGCAGCCTTGCACCTGCATCCTATTGTATTACAGTGGAGGGCAAAACCTGTGATGTCAACTTAGTGACACCTACCAACATGGGTAAAGACTGAGCAGTCTCCAGCAATGTTTTGAATGCTCAAAACACACACACACAAGCAAGCCAAAGTTGAGTGTGTTGTCCCAGTGCATTGTTGTTATCTAAGCCTCAGATGAGTTAGGTTGTACTGATGTGTACCTCAAAGTGACACATTTAAAAAAATGTACTTCCCAACTCAAGGAATGAGTCTTGACGTCATTTTAAATTTAGGTTATACTCATGAACAATATTTTAGTTTAAGTGGGTATTTTATCTACTTCAGCTATGATAGGCATCAGATCCTTTGAATCTCAAAGGTGATTTCAAAAGCCATATCATGTAACAGCTAAACTCATTTATCCCTATCACAATAGCACCTGCTAACCTGGCATTGCAATTTGCAAATTGTTTATTGGTGTGTATTTGTGTGCTTATATTAGTCATTTTACAGGAGGTAAAGTCTCCCTCCCTGCTGACATGGGGGTTATGAGTCCCAGCTGGGGCCCATCTGTATGCCCAGGGCTGGGGATCAGCCTCTTTTTACACTTACTAGTCAGTCTGCCTCTCCCCTCCTCCTTGTCCCAAACACCTCAATGTATGCTTATGTGCCTCATCAGATTGCACAGGAGGTGTGGC
Organism: Oncorhynchus kisutch; assembly: GCF_002021735.2. NCBI lineage: Eukaryota > Metazoa > Chordata > Actinopteri > Salmoniformes > Salmonidae > Oncorhynchus > Oncorhynchus kisutch. The sequence goes on from NC_034176.2 coordinate 62,236,338, forward strand.
GAAAACAGCTGCGGGGGGGCTACCTTTCATTAGCATTCTGCCGTACCCACACGGATGTTTGCTCTTCGGATTGTGTGGGCTAGCTATTCCCAAACCGGATTGTAATTTTTTAAATTACGACAACATTTCCTGAATGTTCACTGTTGTACACAATTAACATCTTGTGTTCAACATGAGGGATGTCGTAATGTAAAACCAATCCCAGATTTTTCCCAGCGTTAATCTACTCTTTGTCCCGTATCAGGATGTTACCAGTGTTAGGGTTGGGCAACGTCAACCGTAGTCCTATTGTGATTATGTACCCATAAAACATGCCCCTATTGCGCCCCTCATAAAAAAACAAAAACGATAGTTGGGCTATAGCGTGAAATTGAATGCAACTGGATGAATCATGACGAAAGATCGTGTTAAACGCCTGGACAGAGGCTATGTGCAGGCAATGGCAAATGTTTTCTAATATTCCTTTCTGGTAGAGGGGCAGAGCAGGTTTGTGTGTGTCTGTGTGGCGCACACATGATGATGCAGTGACTGTCTGATGAGGAACGGTCTGTCTTACCTTAGTGCGCTAGGTTATAGGCCTACATCATGGGCTAGATAGAAGCAGTCTTCAGAATTTGATAATTGCTTTATTTCTCTCATAAAATAATGGTACATTTGCATGAAGCAAAAGCATATCCCACCAATTGAACTCTTTACAAGTCTTTTTGTGTTAGTGGAAGAAGTTTAAAATGTTTTAAGCCAAGCAGTTAAATATATTCAAAGTTCAGTTTTGTAAAATAATTGGTCTGATTGCTTTGATAGACTACACTATCAACCTTATTACTTTGGATTGTGGGGCAGTTAGATCACATATTTCTTCACAAATAACTAGATGCACAGATATGAAATTTCGGGCCCATACAGATATGCAATATTTTCCTTGCCCCCAAAAAAACATTCTAGTAAGCATTCTAGTACAGTTAAATAGTTGAAACACAAAAAGTTATTTTGTTGGTGTTTAGATTTGTCTCCATTACCAGTAAAACATAATCAACACCTATTTATTTCACTTACTTGATGTGATGTTTCGTTGTTCATTTGTTCAGTCTCAACCAGGATTTCATCAGACATGTCAAGCAGTGAAGTTTCAGCTCTGTCTGTCCGTGGCCTCTCTCCCTCAGTGCGCACTGTCACTGTATCCGTTTCCACCTTGTCCAGCTCTCTGTAACATTTCACGTAAACCCTGTTTCTTGTCTGCATTGAAGTAGTGGTCCTTGTACCTAGCATCGAGCATGGTGGCTATAGAGTAAAGAGGCTCAGATAATGCCACCGAATCGTTTGTTCACAGCCTCTTGCAAGTTTTAACCCCACAGTCTGTCAGCAGTTTTGTTGAGCAGGTGTTACAATGCCATGACAGAGGCTATCACGTCTGCTGCAAACACAGTTGATCTTATTTCTCGAGTCAGTTGTTTGATTGGAGCTAGGAGTGTGTTCATGTTCTCAAATGCCATTGAAATGTAGCTAGCTGATAAGTGCTATGAGAACCAGCACATTCTTGGGGTGGCAATACGGCTTTCCTCAGTACGAAATCCTCGTCGACCCACTGTGCTGTCAGACTCATCATGCTCATGGGGCTGACATCATTGCTGGTCCAAATGTCAGTCGTGAAGATAATAGCAGTGACGCCCATAGCAAGTAGCTCATGGATGTGCGTTTCAACAATACTGTGTAACTCCGGTAGGGCGACATCTGAAAAATATGGCCTATTTGGTAGTGCGTACCGGTGCTCGACCAGTCAGCGAAAGCCAACATCATCCACGACCGAGAACGGTTGATTGTCTAGGGCAATTAATTCCATTATCTTTGCGTTAAGGAATTTTGCCTTTGAGTTGTCTCGCTTAAATTTTCGTACTCTTTCAAATGGCTGCTCGACTTGAACTTGTTTAGTTGTTGGAAGTATTATTAGTATTTTTCAGCTTTTGTGGCGTCATCTACGTTATATTGGTATGCAGGTCAGCTTTGACAACGGTTTTAAACATCAGCATTGAACTAGACATTGGGCTGATGTTGGCATTTTTAGCTAATATTGGCCGATTCCGATATGCTTACCGAATTTTTTTATATTTAAAAAAAAAAATTATATATTTTTTTTATTTAAAAAAAATATATATATATATATTGTGCATCCCTACAAATAACTACACTGGCTCGCCTACTACACTTTTATCCACTCTTACAATACCACAGTGTATATGCAAACTGTAATAACAGAGTACAGAAGACAAGGAGGCATTGTTCAAGTTTAAAATAAATGTAAAGCTGCATATGTAACTTTTTGGGCAACCCTGACCAAATTCACATAGAAATATGAGTTATAGATTTGTCATTAATTATGTTTAATTGGGTGTTTATCAATGCATACTACCGTGCTCCAAGCGGTCGGAGGGTGAGTCCAAGTCAATGTGTGCGAAACGGAGCACGGGGGGCACTTCTCGAATGCGTACTCCGTATGTACATATTTTGAAGCATGCATCGACGCAAGCTTCAACGGAAAGTATGCACAGAATTGTGACACAACCACGTAAAAAAATGATATAACATTTCTTGATATGGGCGGCAGGGTAGTTAGAGCGTTGGACTAGTAACCGGAAGGTTGCAAGTTCAAATCCCCGAGCTGACAAGGTACAAATCTGTCGTTCTGCCCCTGAACAGGCAGTTAACCCACTGTTCCTAGGCCGTCATTGAAAATAAGAATTTGTTCTTAACTGACTTGCCTAGTAAAATAAAGGTAAAAAAATATATATACATACATACATACATACATGCATACATACATGGCGGTCATTATTTGAGCTGAAGCGAGAGAGAATACACCGGAATGAAATGTTGCTTATTCTTATATGTTGCCTGACTACAATTTTTTTTAAATCTTCATACGTTAATAAATACATGCTGTGTTAATTTTGGCATGTCTACCTGCCTACAATACTCACTGTAGTGTGTGTGTGTGTGTGTGTAGATTGCAAGCCCATAGTAAGTCAATAGGGCTAACTGGCTAGCTACTACTGTTAGATAGCCACAAATCATTTTTAGCCAGCTACCTACCTTGCATAAGTTTTTAGGTCATGTTACCTGTTGAACTAGCTGGCTAGATTATTATGATTCACATGTAGCTAGCTGATAAGTAAAAAAGTTTGCTTTGTGTATATCTTGTTTCATTTCTATTTTTAATTTTACCCCTTTTTCTCCCCAATTTCGTGGTATCCAATTGTTGTAGTGGCTACTATCTTGTCTCATCGCTACAACTCCCGTACGGGCTCGGGAGAGACGAAGGTTGAAAGTCATGCATCCTCCGATACACAACCCAACCAGCCTCGTTTCTATTGTTGCCATTGTCCTAGCTGGAAGAAGGTTTAGTGGATGTGCAGTGTGAGGTTATAAAGTACTGCGAGTGCTTCTCAAATGCAATGTTTTATCCATTCTCCACACTCTCGTCCTCACAAGAACGGCCTCAGAGAATGCACTCGGAGCTTGAGTGTGGAGCACGGTAGCATGCATATTGAGAAACATCCATTTTCTCATTCTTAAGACTGTGCTCCCACATTGTTATATTTTGAAAGTTCTGAAAAGTTCCATGGCAGTTAATTCAACAGTGGAAAGTTGGCGAAATTACTAAAACAGCCGTATCATTAAATCTCGACAATATATTTCTATTATGATTACAGATTTGAGTAGCAGAGAAGTAGATAAAGATGTCTTACCCTGTAACATTTTGTCGAACTTTTTGGGAAAGTGGTCAAAGTAGCTGATTTGTGTGTTACATTGTTTACAGTGAATGTGAAGTCATAATTTCACAATGGGGTGCTTTAGCCCATACAGTCCCTTCAGTAATTATTCACACCCCTTGACTTCTACATTTTGTTATTATAAGGTGGGATTGAAATGGGTTTAATTGACCATTTTTTTGTCAGCGATCTACAAAAAGTACTCTGTCAAAGTGGAAGGAAAAATTCTAACATTTTGTAGGAAATTAATGTAATAAAACAATATCTTCATTAGATAAGTATTCAATCTCCCCGAGTCACTACATGTTAGAATCACCTTCGGCAGTGATTACAGCTGTGAGCCTTTCTGGGTAAGTCTCTAAGAGCTTTTCACACCTGGATTGTACTATAATCATAGTAATCATGCTGTATTAGCATAGCCTAGTTATGCCATTACTCCTCTCATTCTAGTACTGCTGAAAGGGCTAAAGGATAGAGAATTAACACAATGTCATTGTTTGAAGTGCTTTGCTTTAATGTTTTGGTTTCCGTCATCACATCTGCAGTGTACTTTGTGGGTGCCAAGAAAGAGCACTGTTATTTTCCACACAGCAGATTTGGTGGAGAAACTGAACCACTCGGTGTCTCTCTGCAGGGAAGGTGACAGCACGAAGCTTTTATCTCCACAATGGCTGACATTGATGCTGTAATTACTGACACTCCTCTTCTGTGCATTCTGCCTCATTGAAGTCCTGAGCCCCTCATTCCCTCCCTTGGTTCTAACTGGAGAATCCACCCCTGTGATTTGATTGGTGGCTAGTGGCAACTGATGGGGACGAGAATCTCATTTGTGGGGGAGGTGTTTGTCTCTGGGACTCTCTGGGAGTCATATAGAGGTGCCCGAATGGATACTATTCCCTCCTTTGCCTATAAATAACGGTTCCTTTACTTATTGAGCAGTTCCTTCAATGAACAGAAAGGAGCACATAAGGAATATCAGGCATGATGGCAGCCTAACACACTGACGTGACAGTCAGGATTATCAGGCACTATTCCACACGGCTATAAAATGTTTAGTGACTGGGCCAATGGAGCTATCAGAGAGAATCTTCTTTGGGAGAGACTAGTATTGAATTCCACATATGGGGCAGGCAAACGAAGTAGGGATCTCTTTGGACACGTGGTTACTTTCCACCTGGGAAGGGTAATCCCAGCCAGTCATCCCCTTGGTGTTTGCACCATGCTCAAATCGATTTGGTTTCTCCGGGCTGGGTTTGATGTTTTTGTCTTTTGATGTTCATTTCATGCATTGAGGGTGGTAGAATACAGTAGGTCTATGAAGCTCCTAGGTTTGATGGTCCTTTGCCTATGTTTTTAGCAGCTGGGATCTCCTGTCCTTACACTTATGACATTTTTTTGTTTATTTTTTTTGCTCATTCTGAGTGGTTATACGTTTGGCTGGGCTGTAGAGACTTAGTCAGACCCCAGACAAGGGAGATGGTGTAATTGGGTGGAGGTCCGAGAGGGGCCTGTCTGGATCAGTCAGGGGCTCAGGAGGACAGAGCTCTCTCTCGTCTGACAGATTCTCACTCCGCCTGCCGTCTGTGGCCTCTCAGCCACTGAGCTGACTGGACCTATATGGCCCGTGTTGGATTTTGGACAGGTTGAGTGCTTTCAATTAGATATGCTTTGGTATATTCAAAAAGATGGGTATTGCAGAGATGACGTGCCGCATCTAACAGTATAATACAATAGTATTATTGTTCTATATAGTGAATGTATTTACTTTGGGAATGGTAGAGGATAGGATACCCAGGAGAGGATACCAAGTATTAGGCTGTGCATGTGCAGTAGCTCCCTCAGTGACGAGTACTGCCAATGAGGAGTGCTGCGATGATGGCTCCCTCTTCAGGTCACTGGGCAACGCTGGGCGCTGGGCCGTCTTTTATTGTGGTCAAGGTAGGGGGAGGGGAAAGAAGGGACAAAGGAAAGCAAACTGGACAAATTAGGATTTTGTCTCCTTTTGAAATAGGCTACATCTGGCAACGGTGTATAATATAGCCATTGCAGAATTAGACAAATGTGAAACTGAGCACAGGATTTATGCATAAGTTAAGCTCATAATGCCTTTGTAACAAATCCACAGATGTTGAGCTCAGAATACAAATACCTACTATTATTTGGTGTAGCATGTTGCCTCAGCCTCGCCTCTCTTTTTACTGTGTTATATTTTGTTCAATACAACGGTAACTGTATTCAGAAATACACGTTATACAGCTAAGCCTACGTGGCCACACAAACACCTGTCTTTCAAACTTGTGTATATGGATGCACAAATGTGCAGAATACAGATACCAGACATGTAGACTCTTCACGTTCTCTGTCCCTCTAAGCATGCACAAGTAACGTCCCGGGGATGGCCTTTCAGTCCTCTGTTTCTCTCCCAGCTGCATTTCACATTCACCTCCTCCTCTCAGTCCCCTGAGATCAATGCCTGCACCCCTCCCACTGCTCCCTAAATCTACCTCAAAGCCACAGCCGCTCTCCTCTGGTTGAGGCAACAAAAAACACTTGGGATTGAATTTGGTCTTTGTACATGTATAAAAATACATGTAGTAACCCCTTAGCCAGTCAGTGTGTCATAATGTGTAACGGGCCAATAGCACATTGGTCTGATTATAAAGTGGTTTCACTCGAAGCGGTCTGGGGGTGTAATATGAATTTCCAGGTGAACAAAAGAGCAGTCACAAAGTCAATTGAAAATCAATCCAGTTTATTACAGCTTGCAACAGGGAGACCCCTCGAACACAGAAGCAGAGAAAATGTCTAACTGGCCTTCTCTGAGACGACCCTTATATCCTGAATAGCAGACAACTGTTATTTTAATCCTGAGAGGCTATTGGGAAGTCAAAACAAAAGGCATGGACTTGGTCAGCTGCTACAGAATCAGTGTTTTCACAGAATACAATCGTAATCAGTGTGTCCTTGTACCTCCAGTCTGGCGTCAATCGCTATCAACAGATTTGAGTTTAATCCATAACATACAGCATCCAGTTTAGTGACATCAACCCAAGTGTTACAGAACACTAGAAACCATTTCTCTATTACAGAAAGAGAATGTATAACTATGCTAAACATTGTTAATCACTCTAAACTAAATGTGAACTTTTCTCTTTAAATATTCCTATTACAGTGAGCCATAGCTGGGCCTCTCTCCATCAGGCTTCATTATGAAGGGTAGAGGAGATCTAATGAAGGCTGCTGCTCTGTGGGCTGTTCTGACTGCCTCAGCCTGGCTGTCCTTTAGGATCTCTTCCATCTGATCTGCCTCAATATCTGGCTGCGGGTGGTCCTCCAGTCACTCGGCGGGTCAGACGCAATGAATGAGATGGGAGTGTTTTGCAAGCAGCATTTTCACTCAACAGAACCTTTTTTTATGCAGCTAGATATCTCTACTGTTGCCGAGCTGACATTTTGAAATGCTATTGCATCTGAACATAGTATAAAAATGGTATCTTTCCAGTTAGGCTAGTTCAGCCATGTAGTAATGTAGATGTCCTGTTAAACCGGTTGTGTTTGGAATTAAGATGATCACAAAGAGTTCTGCTAACAAAGTGTACTGGTGACCTTTCCTCAGACTGATGTTCTTTTCTCTCCTTTCCAGATGAAGGTGCAGGGTGATGTCACAGCACAGATGTCGGAGATTTTGAGGCTGAAAGGTAAGAGCAGACACTGTCCAGCAGAGAGCACACTTCTGTTGGAGTCTTAAGGCTAGGCTATCAGAAAGCAGTATGGGCTTGTATTACCACAGATGGAGCCTGGAGCAGTAACAGCAGTTTGCTTAATGCTGTTAGTGATGTTAAGATGTTTCATCTCAAGTCCCCCATGTGCCAAGTGGACTCTAATGCAAACAGATTTGCAATGTTGTCGTTCCTAGTTTCTTTATTGAATGATTGTCTGACATTAAAGCTGTAGCCTGATATCAGTGCATGTTGAAATTGCATTTGTCCATACACTATAACCTTAGGGTTCATATTCTATGTTATTTTGGGGGGGGTGTAGAGCAGCTGAAGGAGCTGAAACAGGAGTTTATGAGGCAGGAGATCCAGCTGAGGGAGGTGAAGAAGAACAGCACCAACCTGGAGAGGAAGTTGGAGTATGAGAGGTACAGAGAATGAACTTTCTCAACACATCTTTCATGTTTTTGCTCTAGGCTCTCAAAATCACAGCAAAGTTGAGGTTATGATGACTATCGCACCAATATAGCCATTGGTTTGGAATTTTGACAAGAGCTTCATTGCTTTTCTCTTTGTGATTTTTGTCTAACCAAGTGTTTGTGTGAATGATAGTTTGCAGTGTGGGCGTCAAATCACTCAACTAATGGACGAGTATGAAGAAGCTAAAAAGACCCTGGAGGAGGAGGTGGTGAAGCTGAGAAAGGTGAGGCCCTCTGTCAGAGCTCCTAGTCATGATGTCCCTGCCTTTCCTTCCCCTGTAATGTAAGTGGTTGTCTACCACCCCCTGTTGGTGTTCATAGATCATACACTCTGTGGAATGTCCATTGTCCTGGATGTCAGCAGTTCTGCACTTAGTCATTGTGACTTTTGCTTACCCAGCGATAGTAAAGGTGATTGTATTCATCTCTCCCCTCTCTTTATCTCTGTCCCTCCCTCCCTCTGCAGAGTGTGCTGGATAGCAGGAAGGTTGGAGCTGCAGAAGGAGGGACTGAGGTGGAGACCGCAGGAGAGCACCCAACTGTGGCCACACACCGAGACACTGACCTCAAAGGTAACATTACATCCAGCTCATATACATTCTGCCTCTAATGTTTCAGAGCTAACCCACCCTCTCTCCCTCCACCCCATCCATTCTTCTCTCTCCCTCCTGGGATAGAAGATTTGGGCAAGCCTGGCAGTGATGCTGGCATGCCTGGTATTGAGGACAGTGAAGTGGGAAAAATAGATGATGTGCAATTTGGTGAGTATTTATTCTACTTTTGATAACGATTCTGGTAGTAAGATTAGTGTAACATATCATTGTCAAATTTCAACTGGAACTTTCCTCCTCCCCTCATTCTCTCCAGCCCTGAAGAAGCCAGCCATCACCCAGAACCACATAGAGATACCTGATACTGGGCTAAGAGAGGTGGGGGCCGGTATGGGGGCAGGTGAGGGGGCTGGTCGAGATCTCTCTCTGGACCGGCCTGTGTTCCAGATCCAGGACAAGGTCATAGGGCTGGGGCTGGAGGGACGAGTGGGGGCCCTCCAGCAGCAGCCCCCCCAGGCGGTGGCAGACAGACCCATACTCTTTGATGAGGACAACAAGGCAGCCATCCAGGCAGATGAGTTCGGAGAGCAGCACAGACCGCTTAGAGGTATGTGAGCTCACACTTCACACACTACATATTTGCATTTTCAGTTTACTTTAGTAGCTTTGCTGCCCAGAGACAAAGCCAGTTATGCAGTAATGCTTTAGTGGTGAAATGTTATCGTGTGTCTGTCATTGAGTTCGAGACCTGAGGCCATGGCCTGGGTACAGCTCTGACTGGGCTCTTAATGGCTGTGTGCAGCAGAGGCCCCGCTGCTCTTGGCCTCTCCAACTCCACCACTAGCTGCTATAAAACGTGAGCCATGCTGGCTTCCTGTTTTCAGTTCAGTTTTTTTTTCATGAAATGTTTGTGTAGAAAGTGGAGGGAAATGTATCGTTGGCGCAGTGCTCTGCTCTCTGTTTGGCAACCTCTGTCTTTTTAAAGGTGATTCATCCTTTTCTCCCGGAGATTGAAAACATGCTCCTTCAGACTGTAGGCTAGCTCTCTGTGAAGGAGCACATTCCGTACTACAGGAGAGAGTGCCTCTCTACTGTACATAAAAAATGAAAAGCCCAAAAGGGATGACCAAATTTCAGGTGAAATATTTCTAACAGAAAAAAAAGTCATCATTGATGCTAGCTGTTTTGCTGTCTCCTTTTAAGCTCCTGCCAATGTGATGAAAGTGGATGGTGTACAGAGGAAAGGGGCAGGACTGCCTCTGCCTCCTAACCCCGCCCAGGTGCCCAACCCTATAGAACCTCGGCATGCCAGAGACCCCAAGCCTGCTGAGCCCCTGCGTCACAGACAGAGTGAGTGCCTCCAAAGGCTGGTGGGGATGGGCGGGGGAGACTGAATACCTCTCAGTACACAGGAGATGTGACACATGGTGACTGGTTGTGTCTTTCCTCTCACCTTTAGCTGCAGCGTCCCAGTAAGAAGAGCTTCTCTCACTTGCAGATGTGTCAAGGTTACAACATAACCTTTACAATTACATAAGCTATTTTCGAACGCATTCTACAGTCTGAGCCCTATCTAGAGTTTTCTTTCTCAAGGCTGCGTTGGGTCTACTATAAGCGGTTGCCTTCCCTAGCTATCAGGGTTTTAACAAACCTTCCTCAACACTGCTCATGAAGTAATACATATTAGAGGTGCTGTCGCCACAGACTGAAAGAGATGGCCAGATGCCAGAGTGCACACACAGTGGGAGAGGCCGCCTGACTTCAAGGGTCTCAGGGTGTTCCTTCCTGCTGCCTGCCTGGCTTCAGCTCTGCTCCCTCCCTTCGCTGCTACTCTCCAAACAATAGCCCAACCAGCTGCCCTGCCAGCTTCCCCTCTCCTTGCTTCATCTTCACACTCTCTGCACCATACACACACACGCTTTCCTCCAAGTTTCTTTACACATATCACTTCATTGCCAATTACTCTTTTTGTCTTCCCAAAAATCCCCTTAAACATATACACTATGCCTCCCTCCCATACCTTTACTGTCCAACCAATCACCACCTCCTTCATCCCCTCTGTTTTTTAGTTTCATCCTCTCTTTCATTCCCTCTCTCCATCCTTTCTCTTCTGACTCTGTCACAATCTCTTTGCTTCCCTCCCTTCCTGATGGGGCCCTTCTCTGCCTCTACAGGCCGTTTCTTTGATGAGAACGAGTCCCCTGTAGATCCGCAGCACGGCTCTAAGCTGGCGGACTACAATGGGGACGATGGGAACGTGGGTGAGTACGAGGCGGACAAGCAGGCCGAGCTGGCCTACAATGAGGAAGAGGATGGTGATGGTGGGGAGGAAGACGTCCAAGGTGAGCCAGGCCAGGGGTCTTCAAGTCCAGCTGTATCACCATTTCTCCCTCCTCCACACCTGCTGTCCTTGCATTAGACTGAGTACCACCAGCTCGGCCAGAGCTCACAGCACCCTGAGTTACCCACCATTCCTGTCTCAGGAACATCCATAACCAACCGCCCCTCAGGGTCTAAGCCTGAGGCCTGTTCAGTGGGTCATTTTAGGCTGGAGGGCAAGCCTCCCATCATTGTATACCACAATCAAGCCCTATACCTCTACATGTGGGTGGGGGCGCTTCTCCCCCTCTGTGACTCCACTCCAATGTCTGCATGCCTCATCCAGCTGTGCGCTTCCCCACTATCTGTGCTCCACCACCTGTTTGTGCCCACTGGTCATCTGTGTACACCTGTAGTAGATTAGTAGATGCTGTGTTTGAGTAGTACTTGGCGTTTTAAATGCATGTGCGTTCTTGTCTTATCATTATTGTACGGCTGTCATTCATTTCTCCGCAACAGGTTAGGTTGTGAAGTATTTTGTGTTATACTTTTTTTTATGGACCAGGTAGATCCATGTAGGTCCTTAGTCATTGAACCACTTGATATTGACATTTTAAACTGCTATTGTTGTCCCTGCCATTGAACAGGCTGTAATAAAAGTAGTGTTAGGAATTCTATGGCCAATATGGGACCAGACTAATATGTACAGTATGTTGCTCTTCTATGGAGTATTCCTAATGATAATCTTCTGGGATTTCCTTTGAAATCTATCTAGCAGATGTAATTTAGGGATGAGAGAGATGACTACTCCCTGATTTGTTCTGTCGTCAATCTCCTTTCAGATGATGAAGATCGAGACATGCAGGGAGACCGGGCAGTGGACTATGGGAAGAGACGTCAAGCCATCGACATTCTGTAAACCTTGTCAACTTGCTCTAGGATCTGGGATAGAACATTCAAACAAAAGCGTTTATTCCTCCGCATTGTTTCAATGGTGCTACGGATGTCATTCTTAGGACTGGTTGAAATCATGAAGTCGTTTTAGGTGCATCTCTTATGGCGATGGACAATTCTGAAGACACGATTACAGATTATTATTCCATGAAGCAGTTTGACCTAAAACCATGTATCATTGACTCTAAAACAATTCATGATAATATCATTCTGTGCAGCCGTTGACTTGCAACTATATTTGTTTTATAAGTTATTTGGTATTATAATTCCTTAGCTATTACATTGATATAATGTACCAGAGTGCTATACAGTATACATTTTATTTTCTTCCCATGACCGATTTATGAAGGATTTTGTTTTGTTTACTACTTTGAATGAACTGTCAGCTGCAAGAATAGACTGAAGTGGTCTGGAAGAGCCAGTTTGGGCCAGAACCTCGCTGTCTTGGATGACTCTGTTGCTGACCAGATCACCTAGACTGGCAGGCATGGCATATTGCTTGAAGTTGTCAACTTTAATTTGACTTGTCTTTCCCTAAAAAAGGAATGTTTCCCTTTTGATGTGGGACAGCTGTTGCTTGATAAAGAAAAATAACTGAACTATTGCTCCAAACTGTGTCAATGAATTTGACAGGACAGTTTCTTTGGCACTTTCTAATTGTTGGACTCTTGTATGGACGCCCACACTTCAAACACAGCTGCGCCAACCAACGCAGCGCTTATGCCAAGGACTTCTCATGGCTTCTTAAACCTATTTGTTCACCTTATTTCTGTCAGACAACACTCAAGTGCTCATTCTGTCTTACAATTATGCTGTTGTTATTAATGCATGTAATCTTTATTAATCAACCTGAAGAACGTCTTGAAGCTGGAGGCAATACTTAGACCAGTTTAGAATTAGGAATCCTGTGGAAGACTAAATGCACATCTGTCCTGCTATTATGAATGGACTACAGTAGGCATAGATGTACATATTTGAATTGTTTCTATTTTAACTGTAGGACTCAAAGGACTATTCTTCCTTTAAATAATAAGCATAATCAGTTTTGTTTAAAAGTTTGATTTTTTTTCTCATATTGAAGGTCGGCATATTGAATGTACGCTGCTGATTTGGTTTTTCAAGATCATAATGTAATTAAGATATTTGGGTAGTTTAATTGTTACAAAACTGAATTTAGATGGTAATAGATAAAACTGTGGAACCAGTGAACTTGTCCCCAGCTAAGTTTTCCCTCAAATTCCAACGTGTTACTGATCTGCTGGGGGTTACTAAAAGCTGTTGGTATCACTGATCTTGGGGGTAATTTATAATTTCATACTGAAGAATAAATAAGTGGTCATTATTGATACAAGTAATTAAACAATTGTTTCTGTTTCCCCCTGAATGCCTTTTGATCCATGATTTGTAAAAAAAAAATATATATTTTGTTCTCTAACCTCTTGAGAATGTGCATGTGAACTGTACTTTACCTGAAAAGGTGACTGACTGGCAATGGGAAGACTGCATGTGATTGTGGCAGGGATGCTGGCAAGGATGCTGGCCCATGTTGACTCCAATGTTTCCCACAGTTGTCAAGTTGGTTGGATGTCCTTTGGGTGGTTGACCATTCTTGATACACACTGGAAACTGTTGAGTGTGAATCCCATCAGCGTTGCAGTTCTTGACACAAACCGTTGCGCCTGGCACCTACTACCATACCCCGTGCAAAGGCACTTAAATGTTTTTGCCTTGCCCATACACAATCCATGTCTCAAGCCTTAAAAATCCTTCTTTAACCTGTCTCCTCCCATTAATCTACAGTGATCGAAATGAATTTAACAAGTGACATAAGGGCTCATAGCTTTCGCCGGGTCAGTCTGTTATGGAAAGAGCTGGTGTTCTTAATGTTTTGGATACAGAGTGTATACACTAAACTCAGCAAAAAAAGAAATGTCCCTTTTTCAGGACCCTGTCTTTCAAAGATAATTGGTAAAAATCCAAATAACTTCACAGGGTTTAAACACTGTCTCCCATGCTTGTTCAATGAACCAAAAACAATTAATGAACATGCACCTGTGGAATGGTTAAGACACTAACAACTTAGACGTAGGCAATTAAGGTCAGTTATGAAAACTTAGGACACTAAAGAGGTCTTTCTACTGACTCTGAAAAATGCCAAAAGAAAGATGCCCAGGGTTCCTGCTCATCTGTGTGAATGTGCCTTAGGCATGCTGCAAGGAGGCATGAGGACTGCAGATGTAGCCAGGGCAATAAATTGCAATGCCTGTACTGTGAGACGTCGAAGACCGCGCTACAGGGAGACAGGACGGACAGCTGATCGTCCTCACAGTGGCAGACCACGTGTAACAACACCTGCACAGGATCGGTACATCCGAACATCACACCTGCTGGACAGGTACAGGATGGCAACAACAACTGCCTGAGTTACACCAGGAATGCATAATCCCTCCATCAGTACTGACTGTCTGCAATAGGCTGAGAGAGGCTGGACTGAGGGCTTGTAGGCCTGTTGTAAGGCAGGTCCTCACCAGACGTCACTGGCAACAACGTCGCCTATGGGCACAAACCCACCGTCGCTGGACCAGACAGGACTGGCAAAAGTGCTCTTCACTGACGAGTCGCGGTTTTGTCTTACCAGGGGTGATGGTTGGATTCGAGTTTATCGTCGAAGGAATGAGCATTACACCGAGGCCTGTACTCTGGAGCGGGATCGAGGTGGAGGGTCCGTCATGGTCTGGGGCGGTGTGTCACAGCATCATCGGACTGAGCTTGTTGTCATTGCAGGCAATCTCAACGCTGTGCGTAACAGGGAAGACATCCTCCTCCCTCATGGTACCCTTCCTGCAGGCTCATCCTGACATGACCCTCCAGCATGACAATGCCACCAGCCATACTGTTTGTTCTGTGTGTGATTTCCTGCAAGACAAGAATGTCAGTGTTCTGTCATGACCAGCGAAGAGCCCAGATCTCAATCCCATTGAGCACATCTGGGATCTGCTGGATCGCAGGGTGAGGGCTAGAAATGTCCAGGAACTTGCAGGTGCCTTGGTGGAAGAGGGAAGTATCAACTCACAGCAAGAACTGGCAAATCTGGTGCAGTCCATGAGGAGGAGATGCACTGCAGTACCTAATGCAGCTGGTGGTCACACCAGATACTAACTGTTACTTTTGATTTTGACCCCTCCTTTGTTCAGGGACACATTATTAGATTTCTGTTAGTTACATGTCTGTGGAACTTATTCAGTTTGTCTCAATTGTTGAATCTTATGTTCATACAAATATTTACACATGTTAAATTTGCTGAAAATAAATGTAGTTGACAGTGAGGACTTTATTATTTTGCTGAGTTTGTTAGTGCTACCAGAAGCCTCTCTGTTGTAATCAAATCCACCACAACAGATTATTTTGATTAATTTCAAATGGCCATAAAGCCACCAAATATTTATAGTATTTTCAATGAATAAATAACATTTTAATCAAAGCTCCGTTAGTCTTCTGTCTGCATGGAAGACCCCCAAATATCAAGCAATTGCAAGTAAAAACCAACAAGCTGTATGGAGAAAAAAATCGAATACCCGTTAAGGAAGAAACCTCGAGGTGAACCACATTTATGGGTGCTCGGGGGATTCAGAACCAGGTAACGGTATGTACTGTCAGAGTATCTCCGGGACTGTATTGTTTTTCAAATAAAAGGGGTGTGAGTTCATGTGCCAAAGCAAAGGAGAAAAAAATGTTATATTACGCTGGCCCGTGTTGAACCGGGCAATGGCCCGGCACGTCATCGGGTGAAAACGGGGATGGAGGAGCGCCCTTCTCAAATCAAATCTGCGCGGCTTGGTCATGTCAGCATGGTGCATCGTCCATAAACATACATCTCTTCCATAAAATAAATGTTTGAATTTTCAAACTATGTTTTCATTGGGAAGGCAGGTAAAGTGTTTTATCCAAAGCAATCACTGTTGAATGTGAAAACACAAAAACGGATTTATAACTAACGTCACCTTTGTTTTGAACCGATTTCGCCGTCCACCAGAGTGGGGCAGCTGGCTCACGCCCGGAAGCAGCCCGGTTCCACCATGAATGCAATCACTTCACCCGAAGTGACCTTTGCCAGACTCCAGTCACCCAAGTTACGGAAAGCGGTACCGGAGCGCCAAGTCTTGGACCAAAGGCCTCCTCAACGGCTTCTACCCCCAAGCCATTAGACTGCTGAACAATTCTACCCCCACCACTGCTGCTACTAGCTGTTTGTTTGTTACCTATGCATTGTCACTTGGCCCCACCTACATGTACAGATTACCTCAACTGATTTGATACCGGTGCCCCATGTATAAAGCCTAGTTATTATTATTGTGGTACTTTTTATTATTACTTTTTATTTTAGCCTACATCGTAAATATGTTATTCTGGTTGAACTGCACTGTTGGCTAAGGGCTTGTAAGTAAGCAATTCACGGTAAAGTCTACAATTGTTGTATTCGGTCCATGTGGTAAATAAAGTTTGATTTCATTCAAACTCTTCTAACCGGGGTACCCGGGCCAGATAAACGAACCACCTCATTGACGCCTCTGGCTCAAGCGGTCCTCTGTCATCCGGGTATCTGCATCGAGAGAGTGTGGGTGAGGAGGCGGGAAATGGCGTCTGGGAGCACATCGCAGTATCAGCTACTAGACGGTTCATAAAAACAGCACAGCAGAGAGGAAACAAGAAGAAAAAGAAGAAGAAGCAACTGCTGTCCGCACCGTGGCAGCCAGCAGTGCTTGATCAGTCAACTCGTTTTCGAGATACTGTGGAGTACTGTAAAGTAAGTAGGGATTATTTCAAGCGTCTTTCAGCATGTGTGAGTGACGTACAAATAAATATTTTCCTTTCTCGCCCCCAAGGCATGGACAACAGCAATCTAACGTACAGTAGTTAGCCAGCCAACTTGACCCTGTCTTGCTAAAATCTCGGCCTCCTGGTTTGCTAACATGTAACCATTTTGCTGCGGAAAATTAGTCAATGGTTTTGTAAATTTTGGTTTGATTTCTTTACATTTACAACAGTCTTGATTAACTTGCCTAAAACAGCTAATTGACTAGATCCATGTTGCCAAGCTAGGTAGCTAATCAGCTAGCAAAGTTTAGGTAGTGCTAGCTAATTAAGTTTTGCTAATGTTAGTTAACGTTAGCAACTAGCTAGCTAGTCAAATTTGTCTTTGGACAGAAGGGGCTAAAATATTGCTTGTCCAGCCTCTCACAACCTAAGTTTTAATTTCGCTAGCTAGATATTCTAACAGCTAACTGCATAGCTAAACCGCTAACATTTCTCAGTTGAAAATGGACAGTGAGAAATGGCAGGTACAGTAGCTAGTTATCTAGGTGCTGTGTTTTTTGCTAGCTAGCGGGGTAGCCGCCACGGCTAGCTAACGTGAACTAACATCGCGCGCTACTTTCGAACGATGTTTGTTACTTGCTAGCAGCGAACTCGCGTGATGTTTAGCTAGTTAGTTACTACTGGCGTCCTGCTTTTACGGCCTTCTACCTGGACACGAGTGGTCGGTAGCAAGCTTTAATTTCCCGCCCACTTTCTGTATACTAGCCTGGTTAGGGCTGCCCGTCCATGGACATAGAAAAAGTTAGTTGGTAATTAGCTCTGGACCAAGTGCGAAAGCTTTCCATGTTTTCTTTTGAATTGCAACCAGCATTGGCCCATTACACGAAGGAGTCAAACATTTTGAACAGTGACAATTCGATTAACTTGCCAGAAGACTGTCTATTTAGCTAACTAGCTATATCAATGAAGTGTGCCTGGTGTTCCACTTTCCACTCATTTTGATCGACCATCCCCTCATCTAACCATACCTTCCACATGTTATGGGACGATGCACCGCCACCACCAAACAATTAGTAGTGAGGGCGAATGAATGGGCTGCTGCAGTCACTATGGGAACTCTTTCTAGAGCCCACAATTAAAGACCAGGTAGCAGATAATGGACCTTAATAACAGATATTTATGTAGTTGGTGCTGTATGTTTAAGCAGTAAGGCCCGATGGTGGGTGGTATATGGCCAATGTACCACATGTAAGGGCTGTTCTTAGGCAAGAAGCACCATCGGGCCTTACTGGCTGGGTCACGGACCTTAACCGCTGTATATTGACCATATTTCACAAAACCCTGAGGTGCCTTATTGCTATTATAAGTGGGTTACCAATGTAATGAGACCAGTAAAAATACATGTTTTGTCATAACTGGTATACGGTCTGAAAAACCATGGCTTTCAGCATCCAGGGCTCGAACCACAGTCTAGAATTTCTTTATAGGAGTATATAATGGTTCCAGCTGTGGTATCAGCCCGTATACTATGGACATGAAAAAGCATGTATTTGTACTGTATTATGTTGTAACCAGTTTATAATAACAATAAGGCACTTTGGGGTTTGTGGTACATGGCCAATATACCACTGCTAAGGGCTGTATCCATGCACTCTGTTGCGTCGTGCTTAAGAACAGCCCATAGCTATGGTATATTGGACATATCCCTCACCTCTTACTACGTAAAACCTCTTAAGGATCGGACACCTTTTTCACATTTTCGGGGGGTGGCAGGCAGGCACAGCAGGGGTTCAAAATGTAGAACCTAAATTGATTCGATCAAACAAAACTACGCTACATTTTATTTTTGGGACCCTCAGGATGACAAATCAGAGCAAGATAACTTAATGTAAGTACATTATTTACCTTCCGAGGTGAATGTATCAAATCCGTTGCCGTGATACATTTTTTGTTGTGCACTCTCCTCAAACAAAATTGTATTTTTTTCACTGTAATAGCTACTGTAAATTGGACAGTGCTGCTAGATTAACAAGAATTTAAGCTTTCTGCCCATACAAGGCATGTTTGTCCTGGGAAATGTTCTTGTTACTTACAACATCATGCTAATCATATTAGCTCACGTTAGCTCAAATGTCCTGGGTGGCTCCGATCCTGTAGAGGTTAAATATACATGGGTTTTAACTCTAAAATACCTTTGTTAGTTTACAGTTCATGCTCCCCGCATATAAGGAAAGCCCCCAATGCAAGATAAAAAAATTATATGATTCACTTGGTGGGGGAACATATTGCCTGTAACCTACTCTACATAGTGGAGGAACATATTTCCTGTGGGCTACTGTAAATGGTGAGCTGTAAGTGGCACTTCCACTTTTTAATATGGAAAACGGCTGAGGAATTTTCTACAATATTCACACCATATTGACACAATTAGTCTTTATAGAACAAATGTAAATTCATCAGCTATGTGGAAATATGTATTTGTGTGTACATAAAGCAAGTGAATACTCTCCTCCCCCTCTCCCCGGTTTTAGTTTGCATTCTACAGTAGATGGCTAGGTTTAGGATATTTACTAGCCTGCACCAGTGACAAACGGAGCTATGTTAATGACGTATGGCAGTACACAAGCAAAATATAAATAACTTATTTTGCTTGCTAGAAATGGCCACATATATATTCAGATATGAAGGAAGAGGATAGCTACAGCTGAAATTGTAAGTTTACATGCACCTTAGCCAAATACATTTAAACTCAGTTTTTTCACAATTCCTGACATTTAAATCCTAGTAAAAAAATCCCTGTCTTAGGTCCGTTTGGATCAGCATTTTATTTTAAGAATGTGAAATGTCAGAATTAGAGGTTGACCAATTAATCGGAAGGACAGATTTTTAATTAAGGCCGATTTCAAGTTTTCATAACAATTGGTCATCTGCATTTTTGGACACCGATTACATTGCACTCCACGAGGAGACTGCGTGACAGGCTGACTACCTGTTATGCGAGTGCGGCAAGGACCCACGGTAAGGTGCTAGCTAGAATTAACTTATGGCTGGGGGGCGGTATTAAGTAGCATGGGTGAATAAGGTGCCCAGAGTAAACTGCCTGCTACTCAGGCCCAGAAGCTAAGATAGCATATTATTAGTAGATTTGGATAGAAAACACTCTGAAGTTTCTAAAACTGTTTGATGTCTGTGAGTATTACAGAACTCATATGGCAGGCAACCTGAGAAACAATCCAACCAGGAAGTGGGAAATCTGAGGTTTGTAGTTTTTCAGCTCTTTGCCTATACAAGATAGTGTAAATTTGATCTGATTGCACTTCCTAAGGCTTCCACTAGATGTCAACGGTCTTTAGAACCTTGTTTCAGGCTTCTACTGTGAAGGGGGAAAGAATAAGAGCTGTTTGACTAAGGTCTGGCAGAATGCCATGAGCTCAGTCTCGCGTGAGAGCGACCTGCATTTCCAAAGACAAAGGAATTGTCCGGTTGGAACATTATTGAAGATTTATGTTAAAAACATCCTAAAGATTGATTCTATACATCGTTTCACATGTTTCTACGAACTGTAACGGGAACTTTTTGACTTTTTGTCTGGACCTAGTGCTCGCGCCTCAATGAATTTGGATTTGTGAACTAAACACGCAAACTCAAAGGAGGTATTTGGACATAAATGATTGACTTTATCGAACAAAACTTTTATTGTGGAACTGGGATCCCTGGGAGTGCATTCTGATGAAGATCATCAAAGTTAAGTTAATATTTATAATGCTATTTCTGACTTCTGTTGACTACACAACATGGCAGGTATCTGTATGGCTTGTTTTTGTGTCTGAGCTCTGTACTCAGATTATTGCATGGTGTGCTTTTTCCGTAAAGCTTTTTTGAAATCTGACACAGCGGTTGCTTTAAGGAGAAGTATATCTATAATACCATGCATAACACTTGTATCTTTTATCAATGTTTATTATGAGTATTTCTGTCAATTGATGTGGTTCTCTGCAAAATCACCGGATGTTTTGGAAGCAAAACATTACTGAACATAACGCACCAATGTAAACTGAGATTTTTGGATATAGATATGAACTTTATCGAACAGAACATACATGAAGCCCTATGAAGATCATCAAATGTTAGTGATTAATTTTCTCTATTTCTGCTTTTTATGACTCCTCTCTTTGGCTGGAGAAATGGCTGCGCCTTTGACTAAGTGCTGACCTAACATAATAGCATGGTATGCTTTCGTCGTAAAGCTTTTTTGAAATCGGACACTGTGGTGGGATTAACAGTATCTTTAAAATGGTGTATAATACTTGTATGTTTGAGGAATTTAAATTATGAGATTTATGTTTGAATTAGGCGCCCTGCACTTTCACTGGCTGTCATAACGATCCCGTTAATGGGATTTCAGCCGTAAGAAGTTAAACTTATCTTATAAAAAACAATCAACCTTAACATAATCACTGGTTAACTACGCATGGTTGATATTACTAGTTTATCTATCTTGTCCTGCGTTGCATATAATTGATGCGGTGCCTGTTATCATTGAATCACAGCCTACTTTGCCAAACGGGTGACTTAACAAGCGCATTTGTGAAAAAAGCACAGTCGTTGCACCAATGTGTACATAAACATCAACGCCTTCCTTAAAATCAATACACAAGTATATATTTTTAGACCTGCATATTTAGATAATATTGGCTGCTAACATGAATTTATTTTAACTAGGGAAATTGTTTCAGGGTTTATGCAGCAGTTTGGGCCGCCTGGCTTGTTGCGAACTGTGTGAAGACCATTTCTTCCTAACAAAGAAAGCCAATTTCGCCAAACGGGGGATGGTTTAATGTTTTTGTGGTAGGGGGCAGCATTTTCACTTTTGGATGAATAGCATGCCCAGAGTGAACTGCCTCCTACTCTGTCCCAGATGCTAATATATGCTTATTAGTGTTAGTAGTATTGGGTAGAAACCACTCTGAAGTTTCTAAAACTGTTTGAATGATGTCTGTGAGTATAACAGAACTCATATGGCAGGCAAAAACCTGAGAAACAATCCATCCAGGAAGTGGGATATCTGAGGTTTGTAGTTTTTCAACTCAGCCCCTATTGAAAATACAGTGGGATATTGGTTGTTGCACTTCCTACAGCTTCCACTAGATGTCAACTGTCTTTAGAAACTTGAATGAGGATTCTACTATAAAGGAGGGGCTCATGAGACCTGTCTGAGTCAGTGGTCTGGCCCAGTGTCTCAGGCTCGTGATGCGCTCCCAACAGTTACCTCTCGTTCCAGTGCTTTTCTTCAGACATAGGAATTCTCAGTTTGGAACATTATTCATGTTTTATGTTAACATCCTAAAGATTGATTCCATACATCATTTGACTTGTTTCTACGACCTGTAACGGAACTTTTCAAGTTTTTGTCTGGACGAAGTGCTCACGCCTCAAGATGGATTACTGGGCTGAAAATGCTAACAACAAGTGGCTATTTGGACATTAATGATGGACTTTATGGAACAAATCAGTCATTTATTGTCGAACTGGAATTCCTGGGAGTGCCTTCTGATGAAGATCATCAAAGGTAAGTGAATATTTATTGTGTTCTTTCTAACTTCTGTTGACTCCCAAAAGGTGGATATTTCTCTGGCTGGATTGGGCTCTGTGCGCCGTTCTGAGATTGTGCTTTTTTTTGCAAATGCGCTTTTGTTAACCACAATCGTTGCACGACTGTACCTAACCATAAACATCAATGCCTTTCTTAACCTCTTGGATTTAAGGGGGCGCTATTTTAACTATTGGATGAAAAACTTTCCAGTTTTAAACAAGATATTTTGTCACAAAGATGCTCGACTATGCATATAATTGACAGCTTTGGAAAGAAGACACACTGACGTTTCCAAAACTACAAATATATTGTCTGTGAGTGCCACAGAACTGATGCTACAGGCAAAACCAAGATGAAATTTCAAACAGGAAATGCCCCATATTTTGAAAGCGCTGTGTTCCAATGTCTCCTTATATGGCTGTGAATGCGCCAGGAATGAGCTTACACTTTCTGTAGTTTCCCCAAGGTGTCTGCAGCATTGTGACGTATTTGTAGGCATATCATTGGAAGATTGGCCATAAGACACTACATTTACCAGGTGCCTGCTTGGTGTCCTCCGTCAAAATTATTGCGTAATCTCCAGCTGCGTGTATTTTTCCATTTGGTTCAGAGGAGAAACCAAACTGCCACGAATGATTTATCATCGGATAGATATGTGAAAAACACCTTGAGGATTGAGTCTAAACAACATTTGCCATGTTTCTGTTGCTATTATGGAGTTAATTTGGAAAAAAGTTTGGCGTTGTAATTACTGAATTTTCTGGGGTTTTCTTAGCCAAACGTGATGAACAAAACGGAGCTATTTCTCCTACACAAATAATATTTTTGGAAAAACTGAACATTTGCTATCTGAGTCTCCTCATTGAAAACATCAAGTTCTTCAAAGGTAAATTAGCTAGCTATCAATACTCTTACACAAATGCTTGTGTAGCTATGGTTGAAAAGCATATTTTGAAAATCTGAGATGACAGTGTTAACAAAAGGCTAAGCTTGTTTTTCAATATTTATTTCATTTCATTTGCGATTTTCATGAATAGTTAACGTTGCGTTATGGTAATGAGCTTGAGGCTATGATTACGCTCCCGGAAACGGGATTGCTCGACACAAGAAGTTAATCTTGGAACTACCCATCCCGGATCCGGGAGAATTGTCATCAACTACACTAATTAGCATAGCGCAACGGTCAAAAAATATTACTAGAAAATATTCATATTCGTGAAATATAGTGAAACACAGCTTAGCCTTTTGTTAATCACCCTGTCATCTCAGATTTTAAAATGATGCTTTACAGCCAAAGCAAGACAAGCTTTTGGGTAAATGGGACACAATTTGATGTTGGTAAACTGAGATATACCATGCATAAAATGTTTCCTATGTGTAAATAAAAACAAGATGAAGTGATGCATGTAGAAATTAATGTGATGCAGGTCAACTGTGTTAAGTTCAAATGTGTTCCATTATGTAAAACTATTTGATGCACTGAATTGTGCTGGTCTTAAAGCACTCAAATTGAACTTCTAGCGACATTTAATTTTAATGAAAGTGCTTTATAAGATTATAATATAAATAACCCTTTTCAAATCTGGCCCCTGTAAGAATTTAGTTGAGTAACCCTGCAGTAGGGTAAACTGAGCCATGACAAAATGAGGTTGTTAGATTTTTAACAACTTGCATCGTTGTCACACCGCTGAGCTATGTGTGCATGAGGTCATTTCAATGGTTTTCACACCGCTTCAAACACTTTTTTTAGTATTGTTTTAGAATGCACTCGTGTGTGCAAATAGCTAGCATCTAGCTACTACATGCCATTTTCTTTGTAGCATGTGTAACAGCTGGTTGTAATCTGGGGGCAGTGAAAATTGTCTATTTCATAAAAATCTATCTTTATCTGCAACCTTACTTGATGTGTGTTATATATCCATAAACTTCCTTTTTTGTTTAAATAAAGAGAAAAAGGGAAATCCTCTTCCCCAGTATAGTGTTGCTGCTGGCTGCATCCTTGGTTTGTTGGAAGCTGTGAATGAGTCATGCTTTGAGATGGAAAAAACATCGGCATGCTGTGACTAGAGGAACTGTATGTGTGTGTGATTCGTGTTCATTGGCTCTTACATCCATGCTGAGTTCTGCATGCAAAATTGAGGTGTGCTGTATCTGCTGGCTCCTTGGCTGGTTTAGCCCGGGGATGTCAAACTCAATCAGCACATGGGCCATATTGGGGGGGGGGGGGGGGGTCAACAACAACATTCACGGGCCAGACCTAGCCTATTTGTTTTTATAAAAAAATGTGCGTACAACTGCGACCCACTTATGCACATAGGATGCTGTATATAAAATTTGAACATATTAAAACGAGAGATTGATTAATATTTTTCCAGCCTTTGCTGCTATGCTTGCAGATGAGCAAAATATGCTGTAACCCTAGTCAAAGTATTTAATAACGCCAAATAACAACGTAACTAGGTTGTTGTAGCCTAGGCTACTGCTCAAATGTTGTCATAGGCCTACATTGCAAAGGAGAAATGTGTTTTATTGAAAGGTTTAGCTTTTCAGTTAATTGTTACGCTTTAAAAATCGAAGCCAGACTGCAAAAATGTTTGTGGCCTAGGAGGACATTGCTGCGTGCTGTAACGGGACACACGAAAGCAAAGCAATTCACAGATGCACGTGTAATTTCTTAAAGCAGAGGACTCAACTGTTAACTAATTTATAATCGCTTGTGTGCCCTATTGTACCTTTAGTCATTTACAACAAAGCCGACAACACCTTTTTAAACTTTTGGTCCGGTAGATTTGGTCAATGCCATTAGTGATGTGATACAGCATGCAGGCGTGTGTGTGGCAATGCAGTGCTGTTTAGCGTGCAGCATGTTGGCAGTGCTTTCTGTGACAGCGCAGCGCATCATGGGCGGTATGGAAGTGGGCCAAAATGAATAGACATCGCAAATCAGTGCGCCTTCTGGTTAGAAATGCTTCACTGGCTGGTTTTGGTCCGCATGCCTTGTTTGATGCCTGGCTTAGCCTAACGGAGAGCTAGGTCTTTCCTTCATTCATAAATCATCTTATTTACTGGTTATATTATTGTCTAGGCATAACACATTTTTTAGTCTCTGGATTTGAAGCTATTTTTAATCTCTGACTTGTTGCTAACCTTTTTGCTCCCCTCTCCATTGCGGCATTGCGTTGCTCATACTGACACCCCTGTGCCCATAAGGCTTGCAGTCATTACAAGGACACTAATGCTGTCATATTACATCAATAGTACCACAACATTCCCATCATGCTAGTTAAACATCACCGTAATGAAGCAATAGCTGTTAAAACTAGTGTTCATTTGGAAATCATCCTCCCTGTGGCATGTATTGAATAAGTCTGGCTATTTGTCTTGTATTTTTTGTTTTGTTTTATTTTACCTTTTATTTTACTAGGCAAGTCAGTTAAGAACAAATTCTTATTTTCAATGACGGCCTAGGAACAGTGGGTTACCTGCCTGTTCAAGGACAGAACGACAGATTTGTACCTTGTCAGATCGGGGGTTTGAACTTGCAACCTATCCGGTTACTAGTCCAACACTCTAACCACTAGGTTACCCTGCCGCCCGTATCTATGGACAGGCACATATGTTCCCCGAATCCCCACCCTGTAATCAGCTGCTAATTTCATTTGGGCAATAAAATAAATTGTCCTTCACATGTTTTGACAAAGGATGGAAACTTAACATTAGTGACTGAAAAAAGGGATGTTGTGTTCACATTCCAAGGTTCTTCTCAGAAGTAAATGGACTTTGTTATATTAGGATCTGTCGAGAAAGTGTGTTCACTGTTTAGGCCAGGCCCCATGGTAATGTAATGCAGATGTAGTGAAGCAGTGGGTTTCTCTGCAGTGCAATGGGAGTGGTGGATAGAGAGGGCTATGTCCACTGTCTGGCATGGTGCCTGATAGGTCCTGGACATGTCAGGATTTTTTGTGACTCAAAATGTGCCAAAATTCTGCCAAGATCCAGCAAAAAAATACCTTATGCATTTCAGGTAAAATAACCCACTTTATCTCCCAGGACAGCAAGCTAGCTAAATGTCCATGAATGTTTCATGCGTGTTTCGACCTGTCCCCAAATTTAATATAGTTGGTTTTTGATATCGAACCCATCTGGTGTTGATAGACAAAATCAACATGCACACATGCGGAGCTAGTTTGGTCAGCATGTGAAAGTAAGCACGGGGGTGGGAGGGTGTGCTCCTTGAGAGAAGAGTGCTGTGGTTACTTACAGTAAGTCATTTTCCCTTTCTTGTTAAGATGGACCTATTGTTTCCATTATCTCTAATGTCCTCATACTTTTTGTGATGAATTTGTCCCATCAGTTGTTAGATAAACACATTCACTGAAGTAGGCAGCAATGATGTACTGTGATGCAGAGGAAATGGTGTCTTGAATGCAACCAGATGTTAGCAGCAGCACTTTTTCTGCTGGTGTGTTTTGTTCACTAAGGGTTTTCAAATCACCAGCTTTTCCACTCCTTTTTAGCTGTTAGGCTGTGTATCATGTGACTGTATGAAGAGGTCGAAAATCAGGTCTTGCACTAACAAACTGTTCCCCCCCCCCCCCCCCCCCCCCCATTTGTCCGCTTTTGCCCATCAACCCGCTTTGCCCTGTCTGTCCTCCAGTCTTACATGTGGCTCTTAAAACAATGAGGCTGAGAATGCGGAAGGCATCTCAGCAGTCGAGCCCTGCCCATGCGCCCCGCACATCCCGTACCAAGCGGAGGCATTCAGAAGTGGAGGAGTGCACGCCGACGGGTGGCGGGAGAGGCCTGCTGTCCACCATTAAGAAATTAATCAGAGGCAATGCTGTGAAGGTAAGCTGTGCTGTCTCTTATCTGTCTCCACAATGGCATGCTATTCCCTATATAGAGCCCTATGAGTCTTGGTCAAAAGTAGTGCACTATATTGTGAGTAGGGTGCAATCTCTGGGATGTATTTGAGTGTCTGTGCCGAACTGGCACCCGAAGTAACATTTCCCCCTCCAACGTTCTACAGCTGTTTGCTCACCGAAGTTACATGTCCCTAGTTTAACATTTTAGCACTGTGTTATGTAAGCAGCACCTTTTTGCACCCCCCTCAACTAGACCTTTATTTAGCCCCTATCCAGATTTAACAAGTAAAGTCTGTTTTAGTACCCAGTGTCATGTTTCCCTAGAAATGCATGGTGGAATGCAGCGGCTTGTCTTCACACTCAGTGTTCCAATTTTAGCGGTGGCTCTAGAGATTGTAGAAGGATAGTAGGTAATGGGGCTTTACAATTTGGTGAAAATTCTTAATTAAAATTTTTTGGGGCCAGATATTGTGATTTTGGGTGAAAACGTGGTAATTCTGTCAGGCATATTTAAAACGCGTGTCCGGGTAGAAAACATCACTTCTAAAATGAGATGAGTTAATACATACTGTGCTAACTGAATACAAAAACCAAATTAAGCTAATGTTTTGCAACATTGTTATACATAGGTTTATTAATATGTAGGTGTAGTACTCTTAATTTAACCTCTAGCGTCGAGCAATCCTGTATCCAGGAGCGTAATCATAGCCTCAAGCTCATTACCATAATGCAACGTTTCCTATTCATGAAATGAATAGGAAATGAAATGAAATGAAATAAATATATTGAAACACAAGCTTAGCCTTTTGTTAACACTGTCATCTCAGATTTTCAAAATATGCTTTAACCAAAGCTACACAAGCATTTGTGTAAGAGTATTGATATCCTAGCATAGCATTAAGCAGGTAACATTTTCACAAACAAGAAAAGCATTCAAATAAAATCATTTACCTTTGAAGAACTTCGGATGTTTTCAATGACGAGACTCTCAGTTAGATAGCAAATGTTCAGTTTTTCCAAAAATATTATTTGTGTAAGAGAAATAGCTCCGTTTTGTTCATCGCTTTTGGCTAAGAAAACCCCCCGAATATTCAGTAATTACAACGCCAAACTTTTTCCCAAATTAGCTCCATAATATCGACAAACATGGCAAATGTTGTTTAGACTCAATCCTCAAGGTGTTTTTCACAATTCTATTCGATGAAAAATCATTCCTGGCAGTCGGTTTCTCGTCCGAGGCAAATACTGAGGAAAAAATACTGCAGCTGGAGATTACGCAATATTTGCGACGGAGGACACCAAGCGACCACCTGGTAAATGTAGTGTCTTATGGTCAATCTTCCAATGATATGCCTACAAATACGTCACAATGCTGCAGACACCTTGGGGAAAACGTGGAAAGGGTAAGCTGACTCCTAGCTCCTCCACAGCCATATAAGGAGTCATTGCCTTGAGGCGGTTTCAAAAAATGCGCCACTTCCTGATTGTATTTTTATCCGTTTTTTTCCCCCTGTAACATCAGTTCTGTGGCACTCACAGACAATATCTTTGCAGTTTTGGAAACGTCAGTCTTTTCTTTCCAAAGCTGTCAATTATATGCATAGTCAAGCATCTTTTCGTGACAAAATATCTTGTTTAAAACGGGAACGTTTTTCATCCAAAAATTAAAATAGCGCCCCCTATATCCAAGAAGTTAACATGATCATCAAATATAGCAGGGTTCTTTAACTGGTGAGACAGATTTGCCTTGCAGGTCGTTTTGTTTGAGCCCCAAAAAATGACAATTTTCATTGTTGAACATAGACTAAAAATACCAGGAAATCAGCAGTGATTTTAATTTAGGACATATTTTCCCAAGTATTCCCACCCGTAATAATAGAGATGTGATCGTATACAAATGTAAACAAAGTTTGAAATTATGTTTTAGTGAAATATTATATATGTTTAGATTCTTATGGTCAATTTGCGGTCTACAAATGATTTGTAAATATGTTCTTGTACAATGATGGAGAGTCCTGTGTGTTAATGCAGACAGAGAAGAACTCCAACTTCTTAGCCTCAATTTTGACCCGCACATTGAATATAGTTGCGGAGTGTCCCTGTAATCTCAGATTCAGATCATTCAGGTGAGAGAAAACGTCACCCAAATGTATAACCCCATGTTTGAAAATGGGGGGGGGGGGGGCAATTTTTTGGGGGGGGCGTACCCCTGACGCATTGCACCCATTTTGGGATACCTGTATTAGACCAAAGACAGGCCTATGTTGTAGTCGTGTAATAATCATGTGAGCTCTGTTTCAACTTGTCCCTTAATTTTGTTATACAGCGTTGGGATGGTGACTTGAGTGACGGAGTCTTGTATCCTGTCCAGCTTGTTTATCCTCTTTAAGCTTTGCTGACTGTAAATGTGAAACATGTCTTTGGCTGGGTGACGTCTGTGGGATGTTTTTTCGTAGGGCGTTATACTTGTCAATTCCTGTTTAACGTAGGTGTCTAGCTGAGGGGCTTTGCAGCTGTTGGCAGCTTTTTAAATTTATTTTTTCTACATTGATTTTTATTCAAGAGCACATAAAGAACATGTACTATACATACACAACTTATCTTTGCTGTCTTTACTAAGGAGCGTAATTACTGTCGTGTGCGTTTTTCTTCACCATGCAATCATCGTGAAGTAGGGGATGGTTCTTCAAATGACAATGTTTTTGTTGCCTCTTGTTGTCGCCACAACTCTGAGGCACTTTTTGCACAACACATTTGGTTGACTTTGGTTTGCCTGTAGCCGAATATTGCCATACCACTGAATATGCGCCCTTTGGCACCAAATCGCCATTCTCGTTAGCACGAGCAGCACGCATGCTTCTGACACACTGAGGTAAAGCCCTTTCTCTCCTCACCAGCATCTAACTGCGTGCTCTGTGGGACACTTGTGATGAGCCAGCATGTGCATGCCATGCAGAGAGTGCGACCCCGGCTAGTGATTGTTCAGCTTCCGCTGTGCATGTAGGGAGTGAATGAACGGAATCTAGGGCATCTTATTGGCGATGGTACCATGGTCTAGTTTTTGTTGTTTTAACGGAAGGTCAAAGAAAGAGTATCTCAGCCTCTTGCGATATGAATATTGCACAGAAATTGTGATTTATTGATGTCTGAATTCGATTGTGTTGCCCAAGTAGGTAGGTAGTGTTGGCTGAAACAATATTTCAGGAGAGAAATAATCCCCCTGGGAAGGCATGTGTTCTTTGTCTTGGAACATTGTCACTTGGCGTACTACAAGTTCTTTGTCCATCCAACCAGATACGAGTCAGAATTCCTTGGGCCTTCTGCTAGTGGGTTTATTCAAAAATAAATGTTGGGAATACTGTAAGATTTTGAAAGATTTTTGCGGGGTTTATTCTACAGTTAAATGCTCCGTCCTTCAGTTCTGATATGAGAGTTGTGTTTCTACCTCAGGTAGAGCAGGAGAACCCAGCGAAGAAGACACGGCTCACCTGTGATGTCGACGACAACCTGATCTCTTCCACACCACAAGGTGGCGATGCCCCCAGAAGGACCATCTCCAGGGTCAGCAGGAGAAACTCTGTCAACGGGGGTGAGTTTGGAAAGAGAGTGGAGGATTAATTGAAAGATGGGAACAAAACCTTATATTATTCAGTAATCATACCTTGCACACCAACAGGCCTTTTACAGGAGTTTGCATGTCTTGATAAAGTGACGTATCATGTTGTTCTTACCTGCTCCTCACCCTAAAACACAGAAGCAACAAACCATGACACGAACCATGATACGAGTAGTAAGCCTGTGAAGCCCAATGGGAAGCTGGAGGAGGCGGGAGAGACTTTGACCAGTCCGCCTAGAACCACGCTCCTGGGAACCATCTTCTCTCCAGTCTTCAACTTCTTCTCACCAGCAAATAAAAATGGTAATACCCCAAAAATGGTAATACCCCAAAATGATGCTAGGTCGAAGAGTGCCAAGCACTCTGCAGAAACTTGACTTGTTAGATTAGCCTAAATTGTTCCATGTTTGTCTCTACTCCCTGCACTGGTAAATGACCTACTATATTACCTCGGTCTTCATTCTACCTTGTATGACGCTCATTTGTTATGTTGTATTTTTTTATATTGTGGTCAAATCTAACTTCCCTGCAGAACTACGGTAATAAGTAGTGTGTGTGTGTATATATATATATATATATATATATATATAGTAATCTATTGTAATTTTCAGCCACGTCAGGTTCGGACTCCCCAGACCAGGCGTTGGAGGCTGAGGAGATCGTCAAGCAGCTGGACATGGAGACTGTGGAGGAGACCCCCACCTGCACTGCCACCTCCACAGAGGAAGTGTGTACGACTATGCCCCTTTACCCCAGCGACATGTTGCCACCATTGCGGGCTCCACATCTTCCAGAAGTGCCTGTCGAGGAAGAGGAGGTTGTCACAGACATGCCTGCTCTCACAGGTAGCTGGAGATAAAGGAATATCTTCTTGGTATAGAGTCTGTTATTATGGACAAGGATCATTCTCACTTCACTCTCTCCTTCCCATTTCTCTTGGTCTCCTCCTTCCTATCATCTCAGCCCCAGGCGCCCCTCCAGAAGGAGGCTATGTGGTGGCACAGCCCACAGCCCCTGCAGAGGGGACATACGAGGAGGACTGGGAGGTCTTTGACCCGTAAGTACAAATCTGCTCCCTCTAAGCAAAATATTCCAGCCTTAGTTAACCTTTTTAGAGCTTCCGCCTGAAGACATACCTAAATCTAACAGCATGTAGCTCAGGCACAGAACCAAGGATATGTGTATTCTTGGTACCATTTGAAAGAAAACCCTCTGAAGTTTGTAAATATGAATTGAATGTAGGAGAATACACAATAGATCTGGTTTAGATAATACAATGGGGGAAAAAACAAGTTTTTTTTATTGTATCTTTAAAATGAACATTCAGAAAGGATGATGGGGACAATTTCAGAGAAAAAACACAAGGGCAACAGTACTTGTGCAAAGTTTCAGAATGATAACTTCCAAAATGAGTGTGCTACATGACATTTATCATGAAGTGACCCAGGTGTCCCACACAAGTAGCCCAAATATATCCAAGTGGCCAAATTGGTGAAGTTATACATTTTGAATGGAATAACTATATACAAAATACCAAAATAGTATTCTAACACACACCCCTCCAAAAAATTGAGAAAAAACATGAAGAAAAAAAATATATACATTTACAAAATAACACTTTCAATATTTGGAAGACCCTCAGTCCTCTACACAATATTATGCTGCTGATGCCAGGTGCCAGAGCACATCCATGCCTGCAGAAATACATTTGGGCAGATGAACACCACTTGTGGCAGGAGCTGGATGAACCAGCTTCAGTGGGGGATGGACACCTTGGCACTGGGGTTTCCCCATTCGGAGTTAGTGTCACTGTGAAAGAAAATGTTCAGTTAGAATAGTTCCACATGATCCCTGTATCAACAGGTATAATAAATAGATATAGTGGGGCAAAAAAGTATTTAGTCAGCCACCAATTGTGCAAGTTCTCCCACTTAAAAAGATGAGAGGCCTGTAATTTTCATCATAGGTACACTTCAACTATGACAGACAAAATGAGGAGAAAAAATCCAGAAAATCACATTGTAGGATTTTTAATGAATTTATTTGTAAATTATGGTGGAAAATAAGTATTTGGTCAATAACAAAAGTTTATCTCAATACTTTGTTATATACCCTTTGTTGGCAAAGACAGAGGTCAAACGTTTTCTGTAAGTCTTCACAAGGTTCACACACTGTTGCTGGTATTTTGGCCCATTCCTCCATGCAGATCTCCTCTAGAGCAGTGATGTTTTGGGGCTGTTGCTGGGCAACACGGACTTTCAACTCCAAATATTTTCTATGGGGTTGAGATCTGGAGACTGGCTAGGCCACTCCAGGACCTTGAAATGCTTCTTACGAAGCCACTTCTTCGTTGCCCGGGCAGTGTTTGGGATCATTGTCATGCTGAAAGATTTTGGTTTCATCTGACCATATGACATTCTCCCAATCTTCTTCTGGATCATCCAAATTGTCTCTAGCAAACTTCAGACGGGCCTGGACATGTACTGGCTTAAGCAGAGGGACACGTCTGGCACTGCAGGATTTGAGTCCCTGGCGGCGTAGTGTGTTACTGATGGTAGGCTTTGTTACTTTGGTCCCAGCTCTCTGTAGGTCATTCACAAGGTCCCCCCGTGTGGTTCTGGGATTTTTGCTCACCGTTCGTTCTTGTGATCATTTTGACCCCACGGGGTGAGATCTTGCGTGGAGCCCCAGATCAAGGGAGATTATCAGTGGTCTTGTATGTCTTCCATTTCCTAATAATTGCTCCCAAAGCTGCTTACCTATTGCAGATTCAGTCTTCCCAGCCTGGTGCAGGTCTACAATTTTGTTTCTGGTGTCCTTTGACAGCTCTTTGGTCTTGGCCATAGTGGAGTTTGGAGTGTGACTGTTTGAGGTTGTGGACAGGTGTCTTTTATACTGATAACAAGTTCAAACAGGTGCCATTAATACAGGTAACGAGTGGAGGACAGAGGAGCCTCTTAAATAAGTTGTTACAGGTCTGTGAGAGCCAGAAATCTTGCGTGTTTGTAGGTGACCAAATACTTATTTTCCACCATAATTTGCGAATAAATTCATAAAAAATCCTACAATGTGATTTTCTGGATTTTCTTTTCTCATTTTGTCTGTCATAGTTGAAGTGTACCTATGATGAGTGGTACAGGCCTCTCATCTTTTTAAGTGGGAGAACTTGCACAATTGGTGGCTGACTAAATACTTTATTGCCCCATTGTGTATATATAGAGTACAGGGAACATAAGGTTGAATATATTATTATAGACCTGCTAGATCTACTGTCTTTATTGTATTACAACAGACCAGCTGTATCTGTCGCCATTTCACTTTGGCCGTTGTTGTGGGCCTGCCCTCCCCTCAACAGCCTCAAATAGGCTATTTCATTTCACAAATAATATTTTATATGATTCATTTCAAACAACGGCATTAGCATGAGAAGAACTTACCAGTCCAAAACGATGTCCTCTCCATTCAAAAAAGAATCCTCCATTTGGGAATTGCTAAATGAATTGTCCTCGATTAATTTCTTCTAAAATTGTGTGTACATCTGTATATCTAGACTTAGATTTAGCTTTCCCCGACTTAGTCGCCATACTGATTGATATATAAACAGCTGAATATGCGCTTTACCAAAACAACGCTGTGAGCAACATGCGTTGCTCCTTCCGGTATGAAACTTCATTGGCGAATGACCCTCTTTTCGTCGTAGTTTACTACATGGGTTGGTCTTCCAATACATAAACATTACATATTGCGTTTACCTCAGCTCATTGGCTATCTACCCAGCTAGATTTCAAGACTATCAGTGGTCATTGGGTTAAAATACAGTCAATCAACGAAACAGCGGGCAAATCATTGGTGCACAATGATGTCATTACTTGTCTTCAAATCGGTTTCTATCAGTCAATACATCCCGCGAAATGACCCATCAGGTTTGGTTGTGTTACAAACAAACCAGTTGGTTGCAATGAAACCAAACATGACTGGAAAAGTTACGTTCTGTGTGTGTATTTACCTCGAGTGTGTCGTCAAAATGGAATGAGACTGAGTTCACGACACACGCGGTTCACAAAATGTTTCGTGTTAGGCTATAAAAATGGATTTTTATCGAACAATAGACCATTCATTGTGTAACAATGAGCATTCGGATTGCAAACCGAGGAAGATCGTCAAAGTTAAACTATTTATTTTATTGCAGTTTGTGATTTTGTTACGCCTGTGCTGGTTGAAATAGTTTTTATGGGGCTCTATCCTCAGATAATCGCATCATATTCTTTCGCAGTAAATCCTTTTTTAAATCTGACAACGCAGTTGGATTAGCAAGATGCTAGGCTTTCAAAGCATGTGAGACGCTTGTATTTTAATTAATGTTTAATATGACTATTTATGTAGCGATCACTATTTGCCTCATGCAGCGCAATACATCTACCTTGCATAGAGTTGATCAGGCTGTTTGTAGCCTGTGGAATGTTGTCCCACTCCTCTTCAATGATTATGCGAAGTTACTGGATATTGGCAGGAACTGGAACACGCTGTCATGCATGTCAATCCAGAGCATCCTTAACATGCTCAATGGGTGAGGAAGCAGGCAATGTAAGAACTGGGTCTTAGCTTCCAGGAGTTGTGCACAGATCCTTGCGATATGGGGCTGTGAATTATTCTGAAACATGAGGTAATGGCAGCAGATGAATGGTACGACAAAAGGCCTTGGGATCTTGTCACTGTATCTACAGTGCATTCGGAAAGTATTCAGACCCCTTCACCTTTTCCACATCACACTTTACAGCCTAATTGTAAAATTGGTTAAACAAAACATTTTCCTCATCAGACTACCCCATTATTGACAAAGTAAAAACAGGTGTGTTAGATATTTTTGCGAATTTATTAAAAATAACATGCCTTATTTACATAAGTATTCAGACCATTTGCTATGTGACCGAAATTTGAGCTCCAGTGCATCCTGTTTCCATTGACCATCCTTGATGTTTCTACAACTTGATTGGAGTCTACCTGACTGCATGAGCATAAACCAAGCCATGAGTAATTGAAAGTAATTCAAAGTAATTGTCCATTGCGCTCTGGAACAGTATTGTTGAGGCACAAATCTGGGGCAAGGTAGCAAGAAATGTCTATAGCATTGAAGTTCTGGGCCATCATTCTTAAATGGAAGAAATTTGGAACCACCAAGACTCTTCCTAGTGCTGTCCGCCCTGCCAAACTGAGCAATTGGGGGAGAATAGCCTTGGTCAGGGAGGTGGCCAAGAACCCAATGATCACTCTGACAGAGCTCCAGAGTTCCTCTGTGGCGATGGTTGTCCTTCTGGAAGGTTTTCCCATCTCTGCAGCACTCCACCAATCAAGCCTTCATCAAAGTGACCAGACGGAAGCCACTCTTCAGTAAAAGGCACATGACAGCCTGCTTGGAGTTTGACAAAAGGCATCTAAAGGATTCTGACCATTCGAAACAAGATTCTCTGGTCTGATGAAACCACGATTGAACTCTTTGGCCAAGCGTCACGTCTGGAGGAAACCTGGCACCATCCCTACGTTGTAGCATGGTGGTGGCAACATACTGTGGGGATGCTTTTCAGCAGTAGGGACTGGGAGACTAGGCAGGATAGATGAACGGAACACAGTACATAGAGATCCTTGATGAAAACCTGCTCCAGAGCGCTCAGGACTTCAGACTGGGGCGAAGGGTCACCAACCAACAGGACAACGACCCTAAGCACACAGTCAAGACAGCGCAGGAGTGACTTTAGGATGAGTCTCTGAATGTCCTTGAGTGACCCAGCCAGAGCCCAGACTTGAACCCGATAGAACATCTCTGGAGAGACCTGAAAATAGCTGTGCAGCAACGCTCCCCATCCAACCTGACTGAGCTTGAGGATCTGCAGAGAAGAATGGGTCATACCCAAGGTTGTAATCACTGCCAAAGGTGTTTCACCAAAGTACGGCGTAAAGGGTCTGAATACTTATGTAAACGTGATAATGTAATCCATTTTAGAATAAGGCTGTAATGTAATAATGTGGAAAAAGACAAGGGGTCTGAATACTTTACAAATGCAGGCGTTTTTGGGAGGCACACAACTGGCTCAGCGTCATCCGGGGTTGCCTTCATTGTAAATAAGAATTTGTTCTTAATTGACTTTGTTCTGAAATTACTTAACTGCTGAGTAAAATAAAGTGCATTCAAATTCCCGTTAATAAAATGCAGTTGTGTGTTGTCAACATTGTTTACTAAAGACATCACCAAACCGCTTGCCCACACAACGCCATACACGTGGTCTGCTGTTGAGGCAGGTTGGACGTACTGCCAAATTTTCTAAAACAATGTTGGAGGCAGTTTATGGTAGAGAATTTCATGTTCGTTTATCTGTCAGCAGCTCTAGTAGCATTCCTGCAGTAGCATGCCAACTTTTCCCCCTTTTTTCTACACAATTTCATGATGTCTAATTGGTAGTTAGTCTTGTCTCATCACTGCAACGAGTACGGACACGCTTAACCCGCACCAATGTGTCGGAGGAAACACCCGGCGACCGTGTCAGCCACAGGAGTCGCTAGAGCGTGCCGGCCAAACCCTCTCCTAACCCGGATGATGCTGGGTCAATTGGGTCTCCCGGTTGCGGCCGGCTGAGACAGCCTGGACTCAAACCAGGATCTCTAGTGGCACAGCTAGCACTGCGATGCAGTGCCTTAGACCACTGTGCCACTCGGGAGGCCCAAAACTGCACATTTTATTGTCTCCAGCTCAAGGTGCACCTGTAATGATCATGCTGCTTAAAATTGCCACACTTGTCAGGTGGATGGATTATCTTGACAAAGAAGAAATGCTCACTAACAAGGATGTGAACAAATTTGTGCACAACTTGAGTATTAAGCTTTTTGTGATCATGGAACATTTCTGTGATCTTTTATTTCAGCTCATGAAACACTTTACATGTTGCGTTTTATATTTTTGTTCAGTGTAGTTTCATATTTTTTTCCCCTCGTGATTTCATTAAGTCCTGTATATAACTTTGAACGGTTTGATTTGATTTTGTCCAGGTATTTCTTCATCAAGCATGTACCTCCACTGACAGAGGAACAGCTGACCAGGAAGCCTGCTCTCCCACTAAAGACTCGCAGTACACCAGAGTTCTCCCTGGTCCTCGACCTGGTGAGCGATAACATGGTGCACTTCAAGCCGACATCTGTATAGGCCGTGCAGTTTTTACAGTGATACGGCCTCTGCAGATGTCAGGGCATTCATACTTCTTGCGCTTCCCGGAGCAGCTCAGAGCTGTTGAGTATTGCTTTTGTAAAGGAAGAGAATTTGTTTATACAGGTCAGACCGCCCCCACCTGCCGTCAACCAATCATGTCAATGTGAAGCTATACGGAGCCCTCCGCATTGTTACGTTTTGGAGGCTCAATTTGGCCTCTGCATGCCTCCGGAGGCTCCGCAATTGTCACACCCTCCGTATTGAGCCTACTACCACATTTTCGGGTCAAGCATAAATAAGCTTTTACTGTAAATGGTACATCCCCATAAAAAGGGCATTGTTATGGTGGTTTGCAACTTACAACTATTTTTGTGATTCCTACCAGGATGAGACATTGGTGCACTGTAGCTTAAATGAGCTGGACGATGCAGCACTTACCTTCCCAGTCCTGTTTCAAGATGTCATTTACCAGGTATACAGAAGTCCTTGATCTGACATTGAGGTGTTTCTATTTTAAATGGGAAATAATGAAGCATTTTACTTTTCCACCAGAGGGTGCTAAAGCTGTGCTTTTGTAGACCGCCACAGATGAAAGTGGGCGACACAGAATCAGTTTCTAGGAGAAACAGAGGCCTCTGAATACTTTGTACAAATAACTAATACTTTGCTTGTCTGCAGGTGTATGTGCGTTTAAGGCCGTTCTTCAGAGAGTTCCTGGAGCGCATGTCTCAAATCTATGAGGTAAACTGGGCTTCCTTTTCTCCTATTTAATTGTAACAGTTTATGGAAAGAGTACGGTTACTTGCATTAAGCTACTCTGTAGTGAGAAACGTATTCGATTGTCTTCCCCTTGTTAGATCATTCTCTTCACTGCCTCTAAGAAGGTTTATGCAGACAAGTTGCTCAACATTTTGGATCCCAAGAAACAGTTGGTTAGGTAAGTTAAATGTTTATTTCTACCCCTTCATTTAGATGCATTGGAGCTGTGTTTTTGTAATAGAATACCACGCCTTAGCTTTGACGTGCATTTATAGTGCTCTCTGTTTGGATGAGGTTGCTTTGTATGTTGATTGTGGCTTTCAGGCTGGGCAATGGGGCACGTGCTGCCTCCATGTGCTGTTCAGTTGTCAACATTGTGGTTTGACTGAATTATTCATAAACAGACCTGCAGACTTAACAATTGATTGATTTTCCTCCTCTCCACAAACCCTAGACACAGGTTATTTCGTGAGCATTGTGTCTGTGTACAAGGGAACTACATCAAGGACCTGAACATCCTTGGAAGAGACCTGTCCAAGACCGTCATTATTGACAATTCACCTCAAGCCTTTGCATATCAGGTGAGCCTTTCAGCCCCAAGTGACGTATGTAACCCAACCTAGCACAGCGTAATTAAGCCTACATTTCGCATTTTAAATTATATTCGCATGTTTTTAGTTATGCTATTGTTGTACAATCCAATAGAGTATACCTTTCTATATCCCTACAGCTTTCCAATGGCATTCCCATTGAGAGCTGGTTCATGGACAAAAATGACAACGAACTCCTGAAGCTTGTCCCGTTCTTGGAGAAGCTTGTTGAACTGGTACATACAAGCTACATTTGACATGTTTTAATCATGATTGGATAGTAATATTTTGTTCATTTCTAAGCCATACATGCTTGAGCTGTCATTGACATGTGCTTTGCAATGCCACCAACATTCAATTTTAAAAGCCTGCTACCAATGTCTAATACAAAATGAAATGGTCAGCCACTGACAGAGAAATCATCTCTTTAACTCATCGGTTTAGGTTCATATCACCGTGGTATTAATATAGTCTGTCTGTCTCCTGTGCTCCAGAATGAGGATGTGAGGCCACATGTTCGAGAACGGTTTCGTCTGCACGAGCTTCTTCCCCCAGACTGATCCCTGGAGTAGACGGACAGAAGAAATACCGAATGATTGAATAAACCAACACAGACATGTAAAAAGCCCTCTTTTGGATTATAACATTGCCATTACTGTTGAAGGTTTCACTTTTTCTCTCTTTTTACCCCACATAGTTTTTTTGCATCGATAACAACAAAGTGCAAAGTCTCCTTTTTCTTTTTGAAGCAACATCTGGTTAAAAAATAATTTATAAAGCCACATGTTTAGATCACATTACTGTGGGCAACATCAAGAAGGCTCCTCCTTTCGACTGGCTTTTTTTCAGGAGCAGTTTCTTTCTCCTGGCTTCCTATCGGAGGGGCCAAGGTGCTGTCTGTCTGGTTGGACTGAATTGTTAGCTGACAGAGAAGAGGATTATTCTTGCTCCCTTTGGTGCTTTCATGGGACTGTTGACAGTGACACTCATTGGCTTTAGACCAATTTTTAACAGGAATGGCCAGTAAAGTGTGTATGGGTACATAGCCCATCTTTCTTTCCATCTTGGGATTTTATAAACATTTTACCTGTAGCCTATAGGATCTCATTATGCATTCCTCTAGCTGAATTTCTTTTTTGTTGTTGTAGACACTCATTGTAACCACAATGTGTTCTTTTACCACATTTCACAATGTTGTATTGTTTGCTTTTTTTCTGGCTATGTTTTATGTAGATGTTCTCCAAGGCTGTTGATTGGAAAATAATATTGATGATGATATGTTAGGATATCCCCATGCTATGTCAAATCAAATTGAACCAATTCAGAACTTCCTGTATAATGTGTACCTCTGTTTAAACAATAGTTGGCTTTGTTTGAATTTATAGGACACTTTGCCAAAAGTCTATCAATTAGTGTAACTTTCAAGAAATGTACATCAATGGACAGTTCATTGTTTGTGACCAAATGTCCCCCACTTCTCAAGTGAAGTGTTACTGACATTTATTTTATAGTAACATTTTTATTTGTCATATATTTCAATGTATTTTTTTACATTGAAATATACATTTTTACATAGCCACGGTTTTATTTTTATGGATATGTCTAGTATTGAATTATAACTAATGTAGATTGTCTCTGTCAACATCTCACCCCTGTCTGTTACTGGGGACATATGGATGGTCCTGAAACAGCCCGATGTGTAGCACCACCAGCATATAAACAGCCTCATCACTGTGGTATAAACCCAACCTGCCTCTAGTATTTTGTTTGTTTTAGGAATTGGTTTTATTATATGGCTTTAAAGCCTTTCTTTTAAATGCAGTAGAAAGAAGCATCATTATTGGAGGACCTTTTGTTATGAATGTCTGACTGTCTCTGCCCAGGAGAGTTGTATAAAAATATACCATGATGCATTGTCAGAAATTGTACCTAATACTTATGTTATTTCATGTGGACTAACCAGATCCCAGATCATAGACACTTTATTGATGACTGATAGCGTAAGAGAAAATTACACCCAAAACGTTTACCTTTTCATGTCCATTTGGCCCTTTTGTTGATATAATGGACTTTTACATTAGCTTATACATTTTCCATGTATATGGTGCCATACAAATCTCCTTCCTAAAATGATCAAACGTCGCCACCCATGTCTTTATTTTTTAAATCTCATTGGAAGTGTTTTAAGTCAGAGACAATCAAGCCTCTAAGATCAAAACACTCAAATCGTAAAGGAAATTCTGGTCCGTTTGTTAGTTGCGCTGTTTCTTTTGTTCTAAATTGAATTGTGTCCTGCTAACAAAGTTGTTAGGCGTCTCCAACTGCCCTATCCCTGCTAATCATGCACGTCATCTTGCCAAACATCTGAAAGACTGAGGTTAAAAACTCAGTAGAATACCAGTCCTTTTAGCCTGCTCTCTCATTGCCTTTCTGGAAATCATCGCCCTATAAAACTGAACTGACCTAGTGTAACTCGTCTATTACAGGGCACATTGTTTTTTGGCGACGTTCAATGTTTCCAGACTATGAATGTAATTATTTTCCCATCCTTGATCCCAAAAATGTGGGGGGGAAATGAACAAATCAAAAGTCCATGATCCAAAGGATCTCTCAACTTCTTAGATTTTCTCTGCTTTGAAGGGTGCACAAAGAGTAACATTTTTTTTGCACCGTTATAAAAATATATATAAATAATGAACACTCTATTCTATAGCATTTTCAAATATGCAACCCTATCCATACCCACTTTAGCGGTTGGTTGAGAGTTGGCCCTTGTAGGATGAACCTGCTCCTTAAAGGGGGCCTGGCGCTTTTCTATCAAGGGAGAGCTTTGTAATTGTTAAAGGATGGGCTAATTGACATGTACATCCAGTTCATTTTTATGTGAATTATACCTGTTTTATTGTACAATACATGCAGCTTTGCATTAAAAGAAAATCCTTAAAGGAAAATCTTATTTTTTATTTCAAAAGGCATGTCATCTACTTTTTAAATGTATTCATTAAGATTTAACTTTACATCAGATGGTGTTTTTCTTACAAAGATCTGTATGTTTAGTTAGGACAGTGTCACTGAACTGTTAGAAACCTAGCATGTATGTAGAGAATCTTGTTTTGTGGGAAAGTCCTGAATTAAATTTTGATCTTCGCACTTTTTCTGCAGAAAAGAGCAACTGTGTTAATTACATTTTTCAATTTCCAATAAGGTGTATTTAAAATGTATTTTTAAATGCTTAAAATGACATCTTTGTTAGCCATGTTGTAAAATGTACATACCAAATTGCGTTGAACAAAGTTTTAAAGTTAAACCATCCAGCATGCTGTTTTTCTTTCCTATTAAACATGGTAGTTTATTTTCACTTGATGCCCCCCGGGTGCACATTTTGGTTTTTGCCCTAGCACTACACAGCTGATAAAAATCATCAAAGCTTGATGGTGAGTTCTTTAAATCAGCTAGGGAGGGGGGGGGGGGGGGGGGGTGCAGTGGAACTGGCTTTGCAGTGTTGAGTTAAAGGGCTATAGAAGTTTATTTGGGGGGTAGGCAGGCCTACTGGTTCTCAGTTAAAAGATAGAGATACTCTTGAACATAGTGGGGCAAAAAAGTATTTAGTCAGCCACCAATTGTGGAAGTTCTCCCACTTAAGATGAGAGGCCTGTAATGGGTACACTTCAACTATGACAGACAAAATTAGAAAACAAAAAATCCAGAAAATCATAATATTGTAGGAATTTTTTTTACTTT
Source organism: Oncorhynchus kisutch (assembly GCF_002021735.2). Taxonomy (NCBI): domain Eukaryota; kingdom Metazoa; phylum Chordata; class Actinopteri; order Salmoniformes; family Salmonidae; genus Oncorhynchus; species Oncorhynchus kisutch. Next base: position 62,279,295 of record NC_034176.2, read on the forward strand.
TTTTTTTTTTTTCCACCTTTATTTAACCAGGTAGGCTAGTTGAGAACAAGTTCTCATTTGCAACTGTGACCTGGCCAAGATGTGTGAACAGACAACACAGAGTTACACATGGAGTAAACAATTAACAAGTCAATAACACAGTAGAAAAAAAAGTCTATATACATTGTGTGCAAAAGGCATGAGAAGGTAGGCAAATAATTACAATTTTGCAGATTAACACTGGAGTGATAAATGATCAGATGGTCATGTACAGGTAGAGATATTGGTGTGCAAAAGAGCAGAAAAGTAAATAAATATAAACAATATGGGCATGAGGTAGGTAAACATGGGTGGGCTATTTACCGATAGACAATGTACAGCTGCAGCGATCGGTTAGCTGCTCAGATAGCAGATGTTTGAAGTTGGTGATAAGATAAGTCTCCAACTTCAGCAATTTTTGCAATTCATCCAGTCACAGGCAGCAGAGAACTGGAACGAAAGGCGGCCAAATGAGGTTTTGGCTTTGAATGAATTTATTTGCAAATTATGGTGGAAAATAAGTATTTGGTCAATAACAAAAGTTTCTCTACTTTGTTATATACCCTTTGTTGGCAATGACAGAGGTCAAATGTTTTCTGTAAGTCTTCACAAGGTTTTCACACGCTGTTGCTGGTATTTTGGCCATTCCTCCATGCAGATCTCCTCTAGAGCAGTGATGTTTTGGGGCTGATGCTGGGCAACACAGACTTTCAACTCCAAAGATTTTCTATGGGGTTGAGATCTGGAGACTGGCTAGGCCACTCCAGGACCTTGAAATGCTTCTTGCGAAGCTACTCCTTTGTTGCCCGGGCCGTGTGTTTGGGATCATTGTCATGCTGACCCAGCCACATTTAATCTTCAATGCCCTTGCTGATGGAAGGAGGTTTTCACTTAAAATCTCACGATACATGGCCCCATTCATTCTTTCCTTTTACACGGATCAGTCGTCCTGGTCCCTTTGCAGGAAAACAGACCCAAAGCATGATGTTTCCACCCCCATGCATCACAGTAGGTATGGTGTTCTTTGATTGCAACTCAGCATTCTTTGTCCTCCAAACACGACGAGTTGAGTTTATATCATAAAGTTATATTTTGGTTTCATCTGACCATATGACATTCTCCCAATCCTCTTCTGGATCATCCAAATGCTCTCTAGCAAACTTCAGACGGGCCTGGACATGTACTGGCTTAAGCAGGGGGACACGTCTGGCACTGCAGGATTTGAGTCCCTGGCGGCGTAGTGTGTTACTGATGGTAGGCTTTGTTACTTTGGTCCCAGCTCTCTGCAGGTCATTCACTAGGTCCCCCCGTGTGGTTCTGGGATTTTTGCTCACCGTTCTTGTGATCATTTTGACCCCACGGGGTGAGATCTTGCATGGAGCCCCAGATCGAGGGAGATTATCAGTGGTCTTGTATGTCTTCCATTTCCTAATAATTGCTCCCACAGTTGATTTCTTCAAATCAAGCTGCTTACCTATTGCAGATTCAGTCTTCCCAGCCTGGTGCAGGTCTACAATTTTGTTTCTGGTGTCCTTTGACAGCTCTTTGGTCTTGGCCATAGTGGAGTTTGGAGTGTGACTGTTTGAGGTTGTGGACAGGTGTCTTTTATACTGATAACAAGTTCAAACAGGTGCCATTAATACAGGTAACGAGTGGAGGACAGAGGAGCCTCTTAAAGAAGAAGGGACACAAACACGTATTATATGGGCAGAAAGCTTAAATTCTTGTTAATCTAACTGCAGTGTCCAATTTACAGTAGTTATTACAACAAAAAATACCATGCTGTTTAAGAACAGTGCACAACAAAACACGTACCACAGCAACTGGTTTGATACATTCACCTCTGAAGGTAAATAATGTAGTTACACTAACTTTCACACATCTAGATTACTGAATGTATGATCCATCATGTATGACATTCCTGGGAGTGTGTAAACTTCTTTTTTTTGTAACATGACATACAAAAATGCTATTTCCTTGAAAATATATAATTTTACCAATTCGGCACATTTGGGCAAACTCCTGGCAGACTTAATGCAAAATATTGTGTAGTGAGGTAATTCCTAACTGGATCAATCTGAAACTTTGCATACACTGCTGCCATCTTGTGGACAAGATCTAAATTACATCTAGGCTCCTCTTAATGTATGGCCTTTCTCTTGCATTTCAAAAGAGACAAAAAACATGCGTTTTTATCATTTCCCAGATCTGTTATTTTCCTACATTCATTTCACAGTTCCACAAACTTCAGAGTTACTTTTCAAATGGTATCAAGAATATGCATGTCCTTGCTTCTGGTCCTGAGCAACAGGCAGTTAGATTTGGGTATGTCATTTCAGGCCAAAATGTAAAAAAACGGGTCTGATCCTTTAGAGGATTTATTAAACATATTATTGGATATGTTTTATATAGGCCTATTTCATACGTTCTGATATGTTTTAGATGTTTATTCAATATTTGTATATCCTAAGCGAGGACAGTATTTCTTGGCATGATCATCCATGAAAAGGTCATTTTTGAATGTTCAGTTTTATAACCCCAATTCTATATTTTTGTCTCCGGCGCATTTGACCTCAAGAGAAGACGCTCGCATTACAGACAATGCACTTAAAGGGTTTAATCCTTTATTAGGAATTATAATACACATTTTAATAGGATCTCTGAGTTAATGAACAATGATGGGCTTGTATTTATATTTCATAACCGGCAGCCGTTTGTTTGCTAAATCCGTTCTGTGCATTTCACAGCCCTTCGTTAGCACCTATTCTTTTGCCACTGTTTCTAATTGAGCTACTTTTAGCTCATGGATAGAGTTTCAGGTGGACACGGGAGTGGTGATGTACTCGAAGGGGCAGGTAGAGATGTTCGCTTAGCACGCTATGTAAGTGGACCACAACTTGGCAAAGCGTAAAAGGAATCTGAAGTAGGGAAGCAAGAACGGATACAGGGGAGACGACAAAATGGCTTTGACAAAGACCGGTGTTTGATTTTGGTTACAGGAATGTCAAAAAACTAAGGATGATTGGCATAACTATTGCATTTGCAGTGAGCCTGGATAATAGGCCTAAAAGTGAATCTTTTTCTGAATCTACTGGATAGTTTGCATTTTTGTGGACTTCTCAAGCTACTTTTCCCCTATACATTGAGAATGCTGCTAAGAATGCAAATACTTTTTGCTCTAAGCATCCTAGGTAAGTAAGTTAGGCTTCTTGCATTCTGCCAACTTTTATAGGATTAAAATTATTAAGCGAATTTACATATGTTTGAGGCATGCTATGTATTTGTTTTTAGTGTTCGTTTTTATTATTCAGCTTAGATGTATGATACTAGTTGGTGTATTTTATTTTATTATAGGGATGGTTTGCGAAGCCGCAAGACCAATGCGCTCATTGTCACGCGTTGTATCAAGAAAAGGTCCCGCAGACGCCAGCAAGTTTGACAGAAACATAGAAGAATTGATAGAGCGAATACACGATTTATCCAACGAAAATCACAACGTTGATGCCAATGCCAGGGGCGGCATCAGCGCAGACGAAATTTTAGAGGACCCAAATGTCAGGACAGGTGGCACGGTGTTAGAGGGCATTGACTTGAGCGCTTATTATGGTGTTCTGGGCAAGGTATTTGCCATGTATAGACCACTAATAGAAGATGGATTTATGGAAAACCTCCCTAAAACGTTTGTGTGCATTTTGTCTGGGAGAACGGACTGTGGCTTGGAGGCAGAATTGACAAAGACTGTATCACTTGAGCTTGGCAAACCGCTACTGTCGCTTCTATCATCTGTCAAATCTCAGACATGCACAAGAAGCAGTACAAGTTCAGAACCATCACTTTTTCAAAGATCCTACCTCAGAGTAGACGATTCCACAGTAGAACAATTCAGTGCTTTTCAGGAGATAATGACTGCTTTGTCACATCTTTCCTTATCTGATAAAGTTATGTCTGCTTGGACTGGTCTAATAGACATGGCATTCCCTGCTATAGTGACACATGGTTCAGAATTCATATTGACATTTCTCCAAACCCCAATGGATTATGTAAAAATAGCACTGCAATTTGGAATTGCAATTCCCGCTCTGGACCAAAATGAACAATGTCAGCAAGGTTTGTCAGTTTTGTTTTCTACTTGCACTTTCTTCATGTTAAGTTATGAATGTAATGTATACAGATTTTAGACACTGTTTTTGTTGTACATTTGCAGTATTTTATGTCATGTGTATTTAATGCCCTGCCTTTTTTGTATAGGGGATCTAAAGCAGCTCCTGATGTGGTAAGCTGACAATGATGTGTGAAACCTTTCATGTGATACCCTGAGATAAACATAATGGAAATGTTTTGATGGATTCATTCTTATATTTTTTTCCACTGACAGAGGAATATGACCTCCCGTATCCTTTCTAACTGACTGTTTTATTCAGGGGTATACGTCACAATGTGAGCTGGTCCTTTGGTGACACCATCTTGGATATGTTCCTGACTCCAGAATCAACACTGTGCAGCTACCCAGGCCCAGACTGCCAGAGCCTCCCCACAGTCTCCTTCAGCCGTGCCCTCAAAGCGGTAGAGGACAACCCCACTGCCCTGCTGAGGTGTGACCACAACAACCTAGCCCGTTTCAACGACACCCTGTGCGCCGACATCATCACAGTGGGCCTACAGAGCTCCTCAACACTTTCCACTTTCTGCAACGCTCTGAGCATCCTGAACCCCACTGAGGTGGAACAGGTGTGGAGTAACACCTGTCATGTTATCCAGGCTCTACTGTTGCCCCTCCTGGAGGACAGGTCTGACTGCAGTGGGGACATGCCGGCCCCGCCTCCCCCAGGTCCACGGGTCTCAAGATCGCTCAGCCTCAGCCAGCTGCTGTGCAACTACGGCAACTGGACCAATGCTAGTGACGTGGACGCAGGCCTGGTGACACTGTGTAGTGAAAATGACAGGCAAGAATTCATCCTAGCGGTGTGCAGCAATATCCAGCTAATGCAGGCATTGATGAACAACAATCCTAACAATAGCTGGCTGTGGAATTTCTGTGTTAACTCCTCTGATGGATACATGGTGAGTCAGTTCTGTAGGTATCAGACCTGGACGGCGGAGACAGTCGACCCAACCATGGTGGCCCTCTGCTGGGACCAGGACAAGGAGAGGTTGAAGATCCTCCTCTGTCAGGACCTGGACTTCTTCACGGTTGTGTTTTCACATGTTGACAACAACTGGCTGCAGCTGAACTGTACAGAGGCCCCGACACAGCCAGATATAAACTCTCTGGTGGCGGCTTCCTGTCAGTACTCAGAATGGCGAAACGTGATGGAAATCACCATAGAGATGATATCCATGTGCATCCAGAATGATGACAAGGGTTTTGTACTGGAGGTGTGCGCCAATGCCACCTTTCTGAATGAACTGCTCCGTAATAGTGCTACTGTATGGGTTGGAGAATACTGCACTGTCTCCCTTAACTCTCCACCCTCCAACCCGCCTGTGGTGTTCAGCATCCCAGACTGGTGCAACTATGATAAGTGGAGCAAGGTGCTGGTGGACCCGTCAATGGTGGAGCTCTGCTGGCGACACGACCAGATGGGTTTTAATAAGAACGTGTGCTGCAACATGCCCCTGTTAGAGAAGCTCACTTTGGAGCCCCAGAACGAGTGGCTCATGTCTGTCTGTGTCGACAAGGAGACCAAGGACATCCTGCCCCAGGTGTGCAAATACTCTGACTGGAATAAGCCCATCATTGTAGACATGACTGATCTGGCTCTCTGTGCTGAGCTGGACTCTCTGAACTTCACTCAGAAGGTGTGCGCCAACACCACGGTGCTCCAGAACCTGCTAGCCAACCCTGACAATACATGGCTGTTGGCGTATTGTGCAAACCACACTGGCCCCGGCGGTGGAGGGGGACAGGGAGGAGGCCTGATGGGGTTTAAGCCAGTAGAACAATGCCAGTACCACAGCTGGACAGTGGCACTTCCTGACACCTCTCTCCTGACCCTGTGCTGGGACTACGACCAGGCCAACTTTGTCTCATCCATCTGCACCAACACCGGCCTCCTCTCCCTGCTCACCAAGGAGCCCTACAGCCTGTGGGTGGGCACGCTCTGTACCACCTACACCAACTACACCAAAGGAAACAGCCAGGGAAAAACCAACAACACCTCCACAGACTCCCAGCCCTGCCTGGTCAGAGACATTGTGAGGAGGCTGAACTGGACTTGTACTGCAGACTTCAGCTCAGCCTGTCAGCCAGGCTCCAGTCAGACGCAGGCTCTGCAGCTGCTTTTGCGTTGCGGGGTGAAGGCCCTGCAGCATCGCTTGGAGGGGCTCCTGACCACACGCATGGCCTCTGTGGTGGACCAGGCCACCAGTGTGGCCGTGGTGCTGTTGGTGGCCCTGGAGGAGAGCCAGATGATGTCTCTACGTGTGACTGAAAACATCCGCTTCAATGTGCTCAAGTCTGTGGTGCTCTATTTAGAGAAGGAGACCAACTTTGACAACAAGAGGATCCTGCTGCAGTGTTTTGGGGTAGGTGGGCTGGGCAGACTTTATCTGCAGATAAAGAATTCCAACATTGTGTGTATTGTAAACTGCTACATTGAACAGTGGTGGTCATCTATACATTTCCCTCATGTCACAAACCTGTTTTCTGCTGTTTTGGCTTTTCAACTGATTCATGTCTAAGGACATTTAGATCGGACCCATTCTAGTTTAGTTGAAATGTCATATGACTAACTTTTTTGTTGTTGTTGAGGTAACTAATCATCTATATCAATTACCATGAGGGCTATTGTTGTGTCAACCGACGGTGTACACAGTTTCACACATGTCATTGATAGGGGACATTAAATCTCTTCCCCTGGATGAGATGAACTGACATTGATGTGATTGAATGACAATCCAACACTAATCTCTAATCACTTGTGTTTATTATTGTTGATACTGTGTTGTTGCTGTTGTCCATCTTGATTTTTTCTTTTCTTGAACCATTCAAACGATAAGCTTGAAGATTTGTTTGCCCGTAACAGAAAGTACTGACCAGTTTGATGCAAACAGGAAGACATGGGAACAGTGATGGATTTTTCCTCATCAAGGTGACAGAAGTAGGACTGATACTTATTTGGTCCTTTTACATTTGTGACTGGTGATATATTTACTAACAAATACACACCCCTACGTATTTATTTGGACAGTGAAGCTAAAATGTTTAATTTTGCTCTATACTCCAGCATTTTGGATTTGAGATCAAATGTTTTATATGAGGCGAAAGTACAGAATGTCCCCTTTTATTTGAGGTATTTTCATACCTCAGAAATAAAAGCACTTGATGTATCTAGTCCCCTCATTTGAAGACAAAGGTTTAGTGTTTGGTCCCATATTCCTAGCACGCAATGAGTAGCATCATGGTAGAATCCACATAAATGCAGAAGTGTTCAGAAACATATTATATTCTTATTGACAATAAAACTGACTTCAAAATCGACACAATAAATTATTTACCATTCATGTCTATTGAGCACAACATAATCTGAAACACAACCAAAACAAAATGCAAATGCACCCAACAAGTTTGTAAAGTGAAAAGCTTGATGTCGTCATAGCGTGGAAAAAATATGGCATCAAATACTAAACTTTTGTCAAAATGTAACATGAACCCACCGTTGAAAGGTGAGACTCTCACGAACACATGTTTTGCTCTCCGACGCCCACAAGCTTCACATCACCCGTCTGAAGGTAACCCGCTACCAGTTTTAAAAAGGAATGATATTAAATTCCTGAACTTTCTTATATCTCTCAGATATAGGACAAACACTTCAAAACATACTTCCTTTTGATAAATGATTTTGACTCTCTGTTTTGCCGTGTATGATTATGTTATTCTATGTGTTTCTATGGGCTAATAGCAGTGAGGCCAAATTCAATGTTTCATCAAATGTTTTTTCAATACTTTTTGGGATACCTACAGGGGTTCTAAAATTCTAAATCAAATAGCTAAATGATCCTTGGTGTGACCATCTTAAAACAATTCCATAAGTTAGCTTTGTAGACACCCAGCCCCAGGCCCTTTGACCATAAGTGAATTTGTCCAAATACTTATGCCACCTTCAAATGGGGGGACTAGATACAGAGTGCTTTCATTCCTAAACAGTAAAACAGATATGTATGAAAATACCCTCAAATAAAAGGTGACATACTGTACTATCGCCTCATAAAATATCTAAAATGCTGGAGTATAGTGCCAATGTAAAAAAATGTTACCCTCACTGTCCAAATAAATACGTAGGGGAGTGTAACTCTTAAGACATGTCTGGAGACGTCTCAAGGCATGGTGATGGCTAGGTATGAGTATTTGTAATGTAGAGATTTTAAGTTCATTTATCATTTATTGTTATTTGGTGACAGTTTTTGTTATGATATTCTTGTCTGGCTTATGGGTGCTTGGTTTTAGTATGTGGTGTGATTCTGTTACAGGAGTATTTCCGTATCCCTCTGGCAAGTCTGAGGGCAGTGCTGGGTGCAGTGGACATCACCACAGTCAGACAGATACTGCAGTACTTCAGCAGGAACCAGGGAACATTGCAGGTAATATAAAACACTTCATATCAGTTGTCCTAGACAGGTCTTCCATGGAAAATACTAAGATCACTTGACCTCAGTGGGACAACCTGATTGAATACATTTTATAAAATAATTAAGTAAAATGTAGCGAAACCGCTCTATGTTCACATTAAGTGATTACTTCATCTCGCTCTCTGTCCCAGTTTACAGATGACTACCTAGGCACCATGGTATCTGTGCTTTTCCAGACCCACTTGGTCAGGGACGGGAGCCTCTTTCCTGAACTGGTACCCCTACTTGCCCTTGTCAACCCTGCAGACATCCAGTCACTGCCCTCCTTACAGACCAACCTCATTGTGTAAGTTAAGCAGGCTTCTGATACAAGTCATCATGAGTCAGGTTGTCCTTGTGTGTTGGTCTCTGCATTATAGATGTACGTATAGTACTGAATGGCTATAGAATCAAAGGTAATGGACTTAGGCAGTTAATTACCCCCTCTATTCAGACACTCGGGGCGGCAGGGTAGCCTAGTGGCTAGAGTGTTGGACCCGAAAGGTTTCATGTTCGAATCCCCGAGCTGACAAGGTACAAATCTGTCGTTCTGCCCCTGAACAGGCAGTTAACCCACTGTTCCTGACTTGCCTAGTTAAATAAAGGTACAGTTTAAAATTTTAAAAACAGACTCACAATATTGGAGTCATTTTCTATTTAAACTACTACTTCGGCCTTAACTTAAATTGGGTCATTTGAGTCTCTGAAAGAGATGTGCTTTCCCAGTCATGTTTTGCTCTCTGCTTTTTGTTCGGGTTAACAAGTATGTCCTACATTCCTCTATGCGCTCTCTCTCTATCTTCAGGAGAAATACCATCAACAGCAACATCAGGAGCCTGTCGGTGGAGCAGCGCAGGGCCTTTGGGAGGTGGTACAGCCGAGCCCTCAGCTCCCTCAACATGACAGCCGGCGGCCCCTCCTTCATCAGGGACACTGGTAACCTGATAGTCTACCTGCCCTTTCACAGCTTCCAGCACCTCTCACCTGCTCAGGTAACAGACACGACACCTCTCTGTGAAACCAGAGCCTCCCCAGCCACAGCCAGGCAGTTGTCAGTGGTCTCCATTGTGTCAGTGGTTGTGGCCGTAGCCAATGTTCAATAAGTAAACATCGGAATGCATCAATTAAGAATGGCTATGTGAAGAATAGTGTGATCTTTCAATGCTTAAAATGTGAATATGATCGTTGCATGTAAAGTCAGGTCCAAAAGGATTGGCGCCCTTGATAAAGATGGGCAAAAAAGACTGTAAAAGTTAAATAATACAAATACTGAGCTATATTGTATACAGAATTTGTATTTATTTTATACTAATACAATTGCTCAAAGAAAGAGATTTTGTTTAATAAGTAATACTTTTTTTCTCAAAAATAGAGGTCAAAATTATTGGCACCCCTGTTTTCAGAACCTTTCAATGCCTAACCTTGGATAATGGCATTGAGCCTTTTTTCTCAAATGTTTTATGAGATTGGAGAACACATTGGGAGGTGATCTTAGACCATTCCTCCATACAGAATCTTCCCAGGTCCTTGATATCCTTTGTTTGCGCTTATGGACTGCCCTCTTCAATTCAAACCTCAGGTTTTCAATGGGGTTCATCAGGAGACTGAGATGGCCATTGCAAAATGTTGATTTTGTGGTCAATTAACCATTTCTTTGTGGATTTTGATGTGTGCTTTGGGTTATTGTCTTGCTCACAGATCCACTTGTGGCCAAGTTTCATCCTCCTGGCAGAGGCAACTAGGTTTTTGGCTTAGATGTCCTGGTCACTGGCCTCCCGCAGCTCCCGCAATAATTGGAGGAAATTAGCTTTAAAAATGCAAAATAGCATGATATTAGCTATAAAACTGCAACAACAAAAAAACTAATTTGCCCCATGGCAAAATGTGTTGAATTGGAGGAAGTTAGCTGTTTTCCCTAATCCTTCGACCTTGCTCAGACCTTGCTGAGTGCCCCACAAAACTGCGGTACGCACTGGTCCTGGTACTCTGTTAAGTTTATTAAGTCGTTGAACTTAAAGGCCCAGTGCAGTTAAAACTCATGTTTTTTTGCCATATTGTATAACAGCTGATGAAACTTACACTGTAAAAGTGTGAAAACGTGATCAGTGTTAGTTCCTGATAGTTGCTGGTTGAAAATGGGGTGAAATTTTATCCCCCTTTTTGAGAAAAAAGATATTGTACTATTATAAACAATCTATTTCTCTGAGCAATTGTACTAGTATAAAATAATATATATACACTAATGTTCAAAAGTTTGGGGTCCGTGTTTTCCATAAAAACATACATGAAATGAGTTGCAAAATTAATAGGAAATAGTCAAGATGTTGACAAGTTATAAATAATGATTTTTAATTGAAATAATAATTGTGTCCTTCAAACTTTGTTTTCGTCAAAGAATCCTCCATTTGCAGCAATTACAGCCTTGCAGTCCTTTGGCATTCTAGTTGTCAATTTGTTGAGGTAATCTGAAGAGATTTCACCCCTTCCTGAAGCACCTCCCACAGGTTGGATTGGCTTGATGGGAAGTTCTTACGTACCATATGGTCAAGCTGCTCCCACAACAGCTCAATAGGGTTGAGCTCCGGTGACTGTGTTGGGCACTCCATTGTAGACAGAATACCAGCTGACTGCTTCTTCCCTAAATAGTTATTGCATAGTTTGGAGCTGTGCTTTGGGTCATTGTCCTGTTGTAGGAGGAAATTGGCTCCAATTAAGCGCCGTCCACAGGGTATGGCATGGCGTTGCAAAATTGAGTGATAGCCTTCCTTCTTCAAGATCCCTTTTACCCTGTAGAAATCTCCCACTTTACCACCACCAAAGCACCCCCAGACCATCACATTGCCTCCACCATGCTGACAGATGGCGTCAAGCACTCCTCCAGCATCTTTTTCTTTTTTCTTTGTTTCACTAATGTTCTTCTTAGTGATCCGAACACCTCAAACTTAGAATCGTTTGTCCTTAACCCTTTTTTCCAATCTTCCTCTGTCCAGTGTCTGTGTTCTTTTGCTCTTCTTAATCTTTTCTTTTTATTTGCCAGTCAGAGATGTGGCTTTTTCTTTGCAACTCTGCCTAGAAGGCCAGTATCCCGGAGTCGCCTTCACTGTTGACGTTGAGACTGGTGTTTTGCGGGTACTATTTAATGAAGCTGCCAGTTGAGGACGTGTGAGGCTTCTGTTTCTCAAACTAGACACTCCAATGTACTTGTCCTCTTGTTCAGTTGTGCACCGGGGCCTCCCACTCCTCTTTCTATTATGGTTAGTGCCAGTTTGTGCTGTTCTGTGATGGGAGTAGTACACAGCGTTGTACGAGATCTTCAGTTTCTTGGCAATTTCTCGCATTGAATAGCCTTCATTTCTCAAAACAAGAATACACTGACGAGTTTCAGAAGAAAGTTATTTGTTTCTGGCCATTTTGAGCCTGTAATCGAACCCACAAATGCTGATGCTCGAGATACTCAACTAGTCTAAAGAAGGCCAGTTTTTTTTCTTCTTTAGTCAGAACAACAGTTTTCAGCTGTGCTAACATAATTGCAAACCGGTTTTCTAATGATCAATTAGCCTTTTAAAACGATAAACTTGGATTAGTTGACACAATGTGCCATTGGAACACAGGAGTGATGGTTGCTGATAAAGGGCCTCTGTACGCCTATGTAGATATTCCATAAAAAAATCTGCCGTCTCCAGCTACAATAGTCATTTACAACATTAACAATGTCTACACTGTATTTCTGATCAACAAAAAAAAAAGTTTTTCTTTCAAAAACAAGGCCATTTCTAAGTGACCCCAAACTTTGAACGGTAGTGTGTGTGAGTGTGGGTGTGTGTGTGTGTATATATATATATATATACACAAACTTTTTTTTAATACAATAAAGCTCTTTGTTTTAAATATTTTTTATTTTATCAAGTATTTGTTGCTCATCAAGGCTGCCAATAATTTTGGTTCTGACTGTATGTGGAAGGGGATGAGGTTGTACTGTGCAAAATTGTATGTGTATACTGTACAAAACAGTATATGTTTAGGCCAATAGGTTTTCATTGTCTTAATTTAAAATGGTATACAGTATATTTTAATCATTGTGCACTGTATTTTAAACCAGAGTTGGGTGGTGTTTCTTCTCTCCTAGCTGTTGGTTGGTATGGATGTGTTGCTGATGAACACCCTAAGCCAACTACAACAGCAGTTTGTGGCTGACAGCCTCATAAGGACCTTCAGAAATCTAACAGTGGAACAATTCAGGAGGTCAGTGTGACAATATTTGATCGATGGTTGGTCATGTGTCCTGTCTTACAGAAACATTCTGTTTCAAATATTAATCTGATTCGAGTTTATACGTTTTCAAGAAATGACTTTCCGTAGTCCAATGAAATGCAACATTCTAGTAGACACTGAAGTAACCAACTGTTTGGGATCCAAAAGTATCTTTGGATATGCTTGAGTAATTATCATCTTTGTATCCCTAGGCTTGGAAACCTGACGTGTCTGTCAGACCCAAAGGACCTGCAGGTGTACAGAAACGCAGAGGCCTTCTCTGTGATTCAGGACAACATTAGGACATGTGTTGCCCAGGGCCTCATGGGCCCCAGTGACATGGTAAGTAGACCTATCACAGACAGAACTACTTTATTTTTTCACTGCAAAGTTTAAGGTGAAACTCATATGGGTATGAGTGAAGTAGACTAATCTATGGGTTTAATTTCTTGTTTGCACTTTGTCTTGATTCCTGTGTAAATATGTGTGTGTGTGTGTGTTATGCTTGTGACCATCCCTCTTCAGATCTCCAGCTTGTTCTTGAACGGGAGTGAGCTTCAGTCTCCTGGCTCTCTCTCTGCCGGCCGAGTGTCTCAGCTGGCTCCCTTCTTGCGCTGGCTGGGTGTGGACTTCCTGCAGAAGCTCAGCCAATCCCAGCTCAGCCCTGCGCTGACAGCCCTGGCCTCTGTGCCCTTCACTCCTGCACAGGTAGAAGATCATCATCATCAGTCGTCACAAGCATCTTCTCATCAGAGAGAGAGCTCTAATGGAGCACCTTCTGTTTGGTTTTCATACCTGATTGGGTTTTCTCAGTGCTGCCCGGCTCCAGTAACAGAGGGTGGGGATGATTATGGGGTTAGAATGGGCGTTGGTTATTAGGGGCTTTGTGACAGCTGCCAAGCAGCCAGTTTGCAGAAGTCTGACCCCAGGTGAGGTGAGGGGGGTTCTGGAGGTGCCTTGACCCTTTGATTACAGAAGCACAACCAACCCCACATTTTCAATGTGTGCCTCACGGCTGCTGCCTGCCATGTGCCATAAGGGGCCTTAGCCAATGGAATGGTAGGTGGGGAAACAGAAGCAGGAAATAAAGCTTTTGTTTTTGTCTTGAGCCCAGTGGGATTTTCTTCATTTTCCCAAGTAGTTTCCATTTTCATCATACAGATGTTAATAAAACAGAGTTTTAGACCAGTCATAATGATTTGTTCCATCTTCTTTTTGTGATGTCATTCTAGGCCAGTGTCATTGTGGACAAAGTGTCTATAAACAACAGTGTAAGTATTATTTCAGTTTTTGAAGGACATGGCTTTCTGTTTCAGAAAGGGATTGTAAACAGGGTTGCGTATTGTCTCAGATATGGTATGCTAGATGTTTGAGAGTGTCTCTGTTTCAGTGTAATGCTTCTGTGCATAGTAATGGTCCATTCTGAGCCAGCTGGCCCAAAGCCTTGTGCAGCCTGGCCAGGGGTGACTCAAGGACAAATACTATCACCATGGCAAACCACACAACCCTGTCAAGATGTATGTTTCCTACTTCATTATACACCAGATGACACTCTCTACCTGTATTATCTTAGTATCTAATGGCTGTATAGTGTTACAAAGAACAATACCAATTTGTCAAAGGTATCTTTTGTATCTAGTTTCATTTAACAGATGATTTTTGCATTATTAAAAGTGTTTGAATGATGAGTTAGAAATAGACTATCCCTCTTTCATTCTCCATATCTTCCTCCTCCATCCCCTGCCCCCCCACTCTTTCATATCCCCAACCATCCCTTCTCTCTCTCTCCTGCTCACTCCCTCCCCCCCCCCCTCTCTCTCTCTCTCTCCTGCTCACTCCCTCTCCCTCTCTCTCTCTCTCTCTCTCTCTCTCTCTCCTGCTCACTCCCTCTCTCTCTCCTGCTCTCTCTCTCTCTCTCTCTCTCTCGCTCTCTCTCTCCTGCTCACTCCCTCTCTCTCCCCTGCTCACTCTCTCTCTCTCTCCTGCTCACTCCCTCTCCCTCTCTCCCTCTTTGTGTCCCTTCTAGCTGGCTCTGCCGGGGCAGCTGCAGAAGCTGGGCTCTCTGGTGAGTGGGGTGAAGGTTGAGACTCTGTGGAACTTTCCCTCTGACATCCTGCTGTCCTCTCTGCCTGACATCGCCCTGCACACGCCCGGCCTCAACCCCCCACAGGCCAACACCATCACCACCAAACTCTGGGTACGGCCTTAGAGGGACTCACCAACACTGACACCCATCCTCACAAACAGCGACATGCTCACTCATATTAAATGAAGACAAACGACAAGGTACACAGTAACATGGCTTCGGCCATAAGCTGCTACTCTTGGCTCAGTGGGAGGTATGTTTACAAGGCTCTGTGAGTATGCATGCATGACCATAACCATTGGAGAGGGAACAGAGTGGAGGAGAGCAAGGTGGAGTGTGGAGGGGGACCACAGCTGGCATGCCCAGGTGTACCCAGGCTCCTTGCCTGCCTGGCAGTCAAATGGGGTGATGTGGCCCTGTGCCAGCTGGAGCTGTATGCTCCATAAGGACCAGAACTAGGGATAGACTGACACACTGGGCAGGCTCAGTATTGGGCTGTTTCTTAGAGAGGAGGTGCCAACTATGCATGAATTAGGTCACTCTGACACATTTGTAATTACTCCTCTTTTGTTATTTTTTTAAATCGTTTGTGAACATGTATTTAGATTCCACCCACATATTGTGTGTACCACTCAAAGCCCATTTAGTCACCATTGAAATCCACTTCATATCTGCGTGTTTATCTTCTGAATTGGTGTTGTTTAGTCACTACACTCTATGTCTGTGTTGTGTTGACCTTTGTGCAGGACTCACCAGAGGTGACTGGCTGGTTGGATAAGGTGGAGCCCCTGCTCCCCAGCACCCCTCTACTCAGTGTGCTGACCAGGGCTAGTCTGCTGTTGACCAACAGGACCTTGGCAGGAAGACAAGCCTGGAACACTCAGCAGGTAACGTCTGTGAGCTGACTCATGTCCTCTCTGCTCCAGCAATACCTGTGACCTGCAAGTCATTTTCAAGGGGATACAATTCATGCATATCAGTATAGGAGCATCTACCTATCCCTAAATGCTTAGTGATTTTATTCACCCAATGATATTTAGAGATTTGAAAAGGATTTCCGAGTGTGTGTCTAAAGATGTCAGCATGTTACGCAATGTGGGTCTCTCCTCTGTCAAGCAGAGGTGTGTATGACACGGTCTTGATTAGATGTTAAATAATTAACCGTCAGTGGAGAGGTCGGCCTGTTGTATAACCCCTGCCCTGACTGTTTAAATAGGCTATTCTATGTTCTGAACACACACAGCGTATCTATGACTGTCAACACACACACACACACACACACACACACACACACACACACACACACACACACACACACACACACACACACACACACACACACACACACACACACACACACACACCAGGTCCCAGCTATCACAATGAGGTGGTGTCTCAGACGGGCTGATGGCCCTCTCCCTCCTGCTAGCCTAACGCTGGTCTGGTCTGTTTCACCACACTGGCCATGAAAGCTGCCCTATAATCCCCTGTCTGTTGCTACTAATGGGCCTGAGGGCAGCCTGCCAGCACCATTAAATCACAGCTCCCAAATCCTGCATGTTCATGCACACTGTGTGAAGTGGCAAAGCACAACAACACTGTCCTACTGAATTTACTACACACCTCAAAAATGTATTCAAAAACTGCCAATTACCTCTATAGCACTGCGGGGTATTCTCTCTCTGGCTGTCACTACGTGTGTTGGGAGATGGTTTGTGATCAATACGAATGATCGCTTCTGGTTTCTTTTCCCAGGCTAAAACTCTTTTTAAAGAAGCAGTGAAGACCATGCCCAATCTTTCCACTGAGACGTTTCTGTGAGTGCATATCTATGTCAACATAGCTGCAGTTGATTTATTACTAACCTCTTGTGAATGTGCTCCCATTCATATTTGTAATCTATTTTGTCTCTCTGGTTATACAGTGGCCTTGGAAGCATTGCTCGAGGTGTAAGCTGCACAGCCCTGCGACAGCTCTTCCGGGACAAGCCAACATTTTCCTCAATGCAGAGTGTCCTTGCATTCATGAATAAGCAGTCTGTTCCTCTCCATTCCTCACTGGTAGATGAGAAAATACTTAACCATATTCCTCTAAGCTAGTTAATTGAGTTAACAGTGGAACCATGCCAGATGTCAGGTATAAAGATAGCTGTTATATAAGCGTAATTGACGACCCTCATGCTTTTGTCTTGACTTACAGAAAAAGTGCATCATCGAGGAGCTGTACTACTTTGACTTCTTCTCTGAGCTGCTGGGAGAGTTTGGCGCTCAGATCACACTGGCCCTGCCGTGAGTCGGTCTTACTGCCATTAATCATCACTACAAATGGTTTGAACATCAACAATGCATCACTGTCAACTTTGTGTGTGTGTCCCTGTGTGTGTGTGTGTGTCCCTGTGTGTGTGTGTGTGTGTCCCTGTGTGTGTGTGTGTGTGTCCCTTTGTGTGTGTGTCCCTGTGTGTGTGTGTGTGTGTGTCCCTGTGTGTGTGTGTCCCTGTGTGTGTGTGTCCCTGTGTGTGTGTGTGTGTGTGTGTGTGTGTGTGTGTGTGTGTGTGTGTGTGTGTGTGTGTGTTTGCATGCTTGTGTGTGTATACATTTGTAGGGTGAGCACTATTAAGAAGTTCCCTGCCGACATGATGGACACTCTCAGGAAGATGATTGTGAAGGACTCCCATCACTTCCTGCTCCTACCCAGTACAAAACAGGATATTCTGGTGGACAAGATGGTGCAGAGACTTGTCAGTACCCTCTCCTGTACCCCATTACTGCTAACACATTCAGCCTGGGGTTTAACTTTGGTGTCTTCGATTTTAAATCTTTATGTTGAAAAGGATTTCCAGGTATTATTTCCAGGTATAAGTTGAAAATGTTCTCCCCCAGGGCATGTACACGGGGGAGTTCACTGAGGATGAGTTTCGTTCACTGGGCATCATGGCGACCTATGTAGTGGATGAGGTGTTTGTGCAGCTGGTGCGGAGCTTCTTTGTGGAGAGCCTGGAGTTCCTCCGAGAGTTCTGCTATAACAGCAACAAGAGGGACATCGTCGCACAGATCCTACAGGAGCCTGGCACCTTCGGGTACTGTAGCACCCTCTTAAACAACCATCCCACATTACAGCACACACCCCATTTAACCTTTCGTTATAACTCCTCTGTCTCCTCACATCACATGAAAAATGAGCCTTTCTGTGTGCTCTTAGCCCCGTTCAGAACTGGACCCCTGAGACACTCAATCAAGTGGACAGATTCTTATTCTTCCTTCCCAAAGAGACGCTGCAGCAGATTCCCCAGGTACGTTTCCTGCTCTACTTTTCCCTCAGTCTTTAACACATCCATTTCCATTATTTATTCAAGGTTAGTTCCTTTGCAATTGATTTGACCATTGTCATGATTCATTTATTTATTTCCTTAAAGTTATTGAGAGGTGTTACATTTGCTACATGACACCAGGAATCAGGAAAGGATGGATTTGTAAAAGAATCCTGCAGGTGTCCACTGACAGGACTCCTAGAGGTGTCAGGTGCTATGCTGCCCTGGCCTGTTGGCCCCTAGTCAGGCTGTGTGTGTATGTCCTCAGGCCCTAATGACCCAGGGGCGTATAGAGAGGCTGTTTCTGAGTCAGCGCCGGTGGGAGTCGGGTGCTGTTGGGGCCCTCTGCATTCAGGGCCGGGACCAGGTTGAACAGACAAAGCTGTTTGAGAGGCAACAGTTTGTTCTTCAGAACTTCCTGGGTTTTCTCAAAGTGGGGCAGGTCACACGTGAGTGCCACTCTGTCTCACATTGAGACTTCTGTCTTACTCCCCAACCTTACTGCCAAAACAGATGAACATAAGACTCTTTTGTGAAATGTTTACATACATTTCCCTCTGTATACAGTATTACCATCTGTTTTGTCCATTTGTCTCTGCCCAGCTCCTGCATTGATGCCCACATGTGAAAAGCTGCATGCAACACAGCCTTCAGCCTGGAGCACAGACAGCTTGACAGGCATGTCGTCTGCCGCCTTCAGCTGTAGTCTAGAGCTCTTTGGCCAGGACCCCTTCTTTTCATCATACCAACAGAAACTACTCCTCCAGAAAACTAAAGAGGTACATATTTTACCCATAACAAGAAACATCACTGTAGTTCCTATGTAGAAATCACCTTGTACCATATGCAAAATGGGTCCAGTGTCTGATTTATCCGTCTTCTGTAGCTGCTCTGGTTGCATTAACTAACAGAGGCTGTGTCTTAGTTATTTTTCTCTGTGTTGTCTGTAGATCTATGGAGCGGCCCGGTCCTTCTCCTCGTCTGTGATTACACAGCTGGGTCGTATAGCCTCCCAGCTTTCAGTGGCAGAGCTGAGTGTGATCCGGCTGTCTGAGCTGAGCACCATCTCTGCACTGGGGGCAGTCAGCACCTGGAACAGCAGACAGGTAGCTAACAATCAGTCTGACAATCTGGTTCAATGTTTTTTGTTTCTGTGTGTGTAGTTTGTGTAGTCCTGATGTTTTTGAATGTTGGTAACACTTTACACCTGGTGTCCTAACATGTTAAGAACAAAAATAGGTGACAGGTCTGTGAATCCTGAGCGGTCATAATCATGTCATAATATGTCATAACGACTGACATAACTTGTCATAACAATGTCACGACCCTTATATTTACACCTGTTGTGACATATATTGCATTATTTTATGGCTGGTTATGACATCTTTATAAGAGTGTCAAATCCCATATTTATTCAAATGAGTTATTTCCCTGCCAAGAAGTTTTATTTCAGGTTGAAAGTTTTTCTTAAATCCTTTGTTGTTGCAATGAATTCTTTACAGTCATGTTTTTTTCTTCTTCATATTTTAAATAACTTGTAGAAAATACACTTTATGACACTGTCATGGAGCATTATGACCATCCTGTGTCACTTTACTTGAAATAAGAACATGTACTTTAGGACACTGTCAAGAAGCATTATGACCATCCTAATCATATAAGGCAAATAGGCCTATCACGTACATGCCTTTTATATCAGTCATCAGTTTAAAAAGAGGGTGTCTTGTCCTCCTTCTGAAATCTGCTCCTGCGTTCATCCCAGTCATCTGCAACAGAGCATTGGGGTAGGTGCATGTCTGACATCAATGTGTGCGTAATTAGAACGATAATTTAATATGGTCAATTTCTATTTTTTCTTTATATAACATTAACATACTGTTGACATGTAGGCTATGGTGTAATGGAATGTGTTTGAAAGTAAAAGAGAGCCGCACACTCTAGGAGCTCAGATGCAAAAATGTAATTACCAACGTTTCGACAGCCAAGCTGTCATCATCAGGGTAATGGAATGTGTTGCCTTGTGTGATGGGTTTTGTGCATTTTGACACTCTTATGTAGGTGTCATAACCAGCTGTAAAATAACTACTGTGATGGGTTTTTGGTGTTTTTACACTCTTATGTAGGTGTCATAACCAGCTGTAAAATAACTACTGTGATGGGTTTTGTGCATTTTGACACTCTTATGTAGGTGTCATAACCAGCCGTAAAATAACTACTGTGATGGGTTTTGTGCATTTTGACATTCTTATGTAGGTGTCATAACCAGCCGTAAAATAACTACTGTGATGGGTTTTGTGCATTTTGACACTCTTATGTAGGTGTCATAACCAGCCGTAAAATAACGCAATGTATGTCACAACAGGTCTAAATATGTCATGACACTGTTATGACTATATTATAACAGGTTATGTCAGCTGTTATGACACACTGTATTATTGCATTGTTATGACCGTGTCATAACGCTTTATGACAATGGGTGTCAAGTAAAGTGTTATCTGAATGTCCTACCTGCTTTGGTGTGCAATTGTTTGTTTGTTTGTTTGGTGCCTTTTGCTATCCTTGTCTCTCCTGTCCCAGCTGGCTGTGCTGTCCTCCTCTGTGCTCAACTCCACCCAGGTGGGTCTTAGTCAGCTGGCCTCCAGCACCCTGGTGGCTATGGGACACATACTGTGTGGGATCAAGGACACAGACATGCGCTCCCTGAATGCAGTGGAGTTCAGGTGAGATTAGAGACCTACTCAAATCAGTGAGAGGGACTCACTTGAGAGAGGGAGTGTTATAGGTGCTCTGTTTTTTTACCATTAAAAAGAGTTTGCATTTTTCAATAGAACAACATAGGACCTTTATGCAGGGTTCATACAGACATTGGCAAGTAAAATTCAAGGACATTCAGGGACTTTTTCAAGCACTTAATTGTAATTTTCAAGGACCTCAATGTTAATGTACAATATAGAACTTCCCCCAAAGAGCATGCAAGAAGTGTCAAAACACTAAGCCATTATCACTTTACGAATAATGCAGCCTATGTGGCTGATGCAGTCACACAATACATCCATGAATAGCAGTATCATTAATCTCACCATTGCTGTTTTTATGATGAGAACCTGACCAAAAACCAAAGTTCCTTTTTCAATGGAAGGATTTGTATGGGAAGTCATACTATGGGAAGTCATTGCTACAGACTGACATATCGGTCTGCTGATACAGGACTAGTAAAGGCTCAGTGCACTACTTTTGTGAGAATATTTTATGAATATTTTTTTTTAATTCTTATTTTTTCAGGGGGTGCTGCAGCACCCTCAGCACCCTCACTTCCTGAGGCTATGAAGCCTATTCCAGCACTTGAATTTCTGAGCTCCATGTTCAAGTCGGCTACTTCAAGCCCTTTGTATTGTCTACAATTGCAGGTCTAACATGGTAAAACAAAATGTATTTGTCATGTTATTTCATTACAAGATCATTGTGAATAAGCCCACTAGACTGTGTAATTTGTTGTCATTATATCCAGAATCATTCATAGGAATAGCGTTGGGTGTTGTGCAATAGTTTATCCTACACAATTGCGCACAGTAGACTTGGCTTCCAATCCGAGGCACAAAAACATATGAAAACACAGACTCTACCTTGATGCTTTCTCTGTTAAATCTAACAGACGACAAACAGATGATCAATATCGATTTGCTACAGATCGTGGATCCAGGCACAACTGTCTTCACTGGTGTAACGAATGAGACACAAATATTCTGGACATTTCTCACAAACACCTTTTTTTCCAGCACTTGGTCAGTTGCATTGCATGCGCTATTGCTATAGCTGTTCATCACTGGACTGTCATTCTGAAAATTCCTTCCTGGATCTTATGATGTGTGAAAATATCATGGCGTAACTAATCAGCTGGTCACCAAATGTGCATCCAACAAGTATTGTGCATAATTACTGAAGAACCCACATGAATGACCGTATAAAATTTAGGTTTTAAGTATCTAGGTGACTCTTTCAGGTTAGAAGCCTTTCGATTTTGCAATGCATACATTATTTTGGAATTGTGTGCCCATGAAAACTGTTTTCACCTGCAACATAAGGAGATACTAAATGTTACACTGCATTTCTGAGATCTCTATACAAAAAACTAGCCAAGAGCTAGATCAAGGATTCTTACAAGGTTCAAGTTCAATGTCTAATTGAACTGATTAATGCTTCATATAAGATATAACAACAACTTACACTGCCATAAATGCAAGGACAGAAAAGTCATGTTTTATGTCACACTATTTTGGATAAATCAGTCAAGACACCAACCATGATAAAAGGTTAAACATACAGTTGGTTTTAAATAAACTGAATTGTATTGAATATAGCTATTTATTGCTGATGATATGTATTGGCCAATGAGAGGCTTTGAAGCCACAGATCGGCCATATTGGCACTCCAGGCTCCTTAGGAATGAATGTAATTCTAAATTATTTTAATGAAATGTTTCATGGACAAAATTACATTTTTTTTTGTTGATGTGGGGACAGTAACACTAGTACTTTCTAAAATGTATACTTTAATGGGAATAAACGATATATCTTTTTTTTTATGTTAAGCTCACATAATATAATTTAAAAGTATGCATTAAGGTGTCTGTAATAGAATTAAACATGGCAAAAATAAACGTAGACATTAAATTCCTTTCTATAACTTCCAAAACATGTTTTACTATGATGGGAGTACCAAGATGGGGATGCGGTGGCTTCAAAACACTGCCCTCTGTCAGTCATCTAGTGTATATGTAACACATGTTAATCGTACTCTCCTTGCATTGTGTTTTGTTCAAAGAAATCACCCCAGCCAGTGGTCCCAGTTGAGCGTTATTTATTATCTGTGGTTAAATAGGAAACAGCATGTTAGTTGTGCAGGACTTAATGATGTTGATGGCTGTCGATGGTAAAATATGTAGCAAGATAACAACTGTGTTAGCAGTGTGCTTATGTGACCATTACATCGGTGCATGCTAGCTAAAACACTTATATACACCAATCATATACCAAAGCACATCCCAGAAAGCCCCTCAATCCCTAACAGGTACCATATACCCAAACATGTATAAATCAGCAATGTACAGCAAACTGGTACACATTGTAAAATATAAAAATAGAATACTGTCTTCAGAACTCGAACTACCCCTTGCATCACATTTTCATACTGGGGAGACCTGACGTTCGCGATCTCCCCCTATCTGCAAGCGGGGCCAATAACAACACGCCTTATTGTCATCGGAATTGAACCAATCAATAAGAATACTTGAACATTAAATACACATTTCTTTCGAGGCAAGTAGAAACATAACCAACCCTGTTACATATATACATAATTGTCTGTAACTCACCTCTCCCCCTCCTGGCTGCAGTAAGGCAGTTCTGTGGCTGGGCCGTCTGCGGCTGTCCTGTTCAGAAGAGCAGCAACAGGCTTTAACGGGACTGCTGAGCCATAGCCTGGCTTTTGGACCCATAAGCTCCTGGGGCCCTGAGGTCTTCATTGAGGTTGGAGCACTGGCAGGTACATTACATGCCTTCTGTTGTTTTGCTACGACAAATACGACTACTGCCTGAAATTTGTTTCAACCTCTTACAATCTGCAGCTGGCCTCCCAGATATGGCCATGTCTTCTTTGGTGAAGGAGCAGATTGAAGGATTTACACCTCTGGCTGTGTCCCTCATCCGGGCAGACAAGTTTGCTGTAAGTGTGAGAATTCAAAATGCCTATGATTCAATAACACATGTCAGTTTCTCCTCAATGTTTTGTATTGCCCCCTATCAAATAGTTGTTTTTCTATGTTGTGTTCATGTGAATTGTCCATGTCTCCTCAGGTCGTGTTTGACCCGGCCCAGATCAGCATGTTCTCCTATGAACAAGCCAAAGCGGTGACTGAAGCCCAGCGCTTGCTTTTGTCCCCTGTGCAGCTGACAGCTATGTCTATGGTGCTGACCGTCTGGGATGACAAACCTGTTGACTTTCGTGGTAATTAACTTTCACCTGCTGAAATGTTTCAAGTGTACACCATTTCCCTAGATGATTTTCATTTGTGTGGCGGCCTCGGGAAACCCTTCATATCATGAAATGAAAAGCTACCTTGAACAAATACAAAGTAGATGCAGGTGGTGAAGGCCTGGTAAGTTTTATAAAGTCTAGCTAATACATTGTGTACTTAACTAGCTAACTAACTAGCTTAATATACTGTACATTGCTTTCTCCTCATTGAAGATGCTCTCATCTCTCCATCCATGATGAAGTGACAGAAGATCATAAAATAATGATTGATTACCGGTAATTCAGAATCATACTGGCAGGTTTGCTCAAAGTAATGACAACTATCTAAATCAAACAACAAGCAATATCGCTATTTATCTGAGAAGTGAGCTTCAACGATGATTGATCAAATATATTTACATTTGATGATTGACTAACTACAAAAAGGAAAGAATGCTACAATGGCAGGAGCCCAATCCAATGTACACCCCTGGGTGGGGATTGGTATAACTGTTGGTAGATAATTAATCTACATACACCTATCCTATTTTACATCTTTGAGGGGAGTGAAGGTGAGTGGCCAGGGCTATCAGAAATTGGACACAGCTCAAAATGACAGATAATCACAGCAAGATGCCTCTTGCTTCCACCAAGTTTTAGAATAGGATCTCAATTGCTTTGTTACTTCAAATCAAAATAATTCTGAACTGCTGAAATTACTGCAATAGTGTTTGTATATTTTGATCCCTTTTCATGTAATTTTGGCAGCTAATAGGACCTACCCACTGATCAAGCAACATCGGAAGAAAGTGTGAACTACTTTTATGAACGTTTGCTCCGGCATAGCCTACAGCTACTTATACACAAATGGAAATGAACTATTTTACTTAAGTAATCATACAATATGCTTTACATTAGAACAAAGTAAAGGGTTTAATGTAACCAAAACAACCAAAATCTCAATTTTCAACTATGGGCCTTTTCCCAATAATGAGGGCGTGATATCCGATGGGTTTTCGTAGTCCTCCTTACATGTTTCACTGAAGCTGACATTGTCTTGATCTTAGCAGAGTGTAATGAAATGAGATGCGTATGATGTCAGTATATACTTTCAGCGTGTATATTTTGTAACTTTGAGTCTGAATATGAAGAGGAATCAGGATCTAGTTGAAGAAGGACAGCTCAAGCAAAGGTTTGAGGGAGTGTTGGATGTAGGATGCTTGTATCGTTGAGTTTGTCTCCATACAGTTAGTGTTGCTTTTGTGTTTGTGTGTCCCCATGCAGGCAGGTCACCAGGGCTGGCACTGTGCCCTAGTCCTCTCTGTCACCTTCTGGGACTGCTGATGGTGCTGTTAGTTTCTGCTCTGTAATGGCCTCCCCTTCTGATGGATAAACCCCTCAATGGGCCATGAGGACTCTCATGAGGACTCTCTCCCACACAACTACCATGTTAAACAATAAGTGTAATATATTGGAGTAGCCCTGCAGGCTATTGTAATGTATGATTTGATAATGGGTGGATATTTATTTCTATCAGAAAATCATATCAAATTGGTCACACACATATTTAACAGATTGTATTACGGGTGTAGCGAAATGCTTGCATTCACAACAATACAAACACATCTAAAAGTAAAAATAATGGAATTTAAAAATATATAAATATTAGGATGAGCAATGTCGGAGTGGCATTGACTAAAATATATTAGAATAGAATACAGTATATACATATGAGATGAGTAAAGCAGTATGTAAACATTATTAAAGTGACTAGTGTTCCATTATTAAAGTGACCAGTGATTCTATGTATATAGGGCAGCAGCCTCTAAGGTGCAGGGTTGAGTAACCGGCTAGTGATAGCTAATTAACAGTCAGATGGCCTTGAGATAGAAGCTGTTGTTCAGTCTCTCGTCCAAGCTTTGATTCACCTGTACTGACCTCACCTTCTGAAGAGCCATCCATTTGCTATTGGCCTATTCTCTGAGTGAGAAAAAAACATTTCAGCATTTTATTGCGCATTGCTGAGTTGTAGTCGTCAGTTTAGGCTGACAATTATTTTGTTAGGTTTAAGGTTGAATAAAATCTTATTTTATTGCTTAAATGTAATTGTTTTAAATGGAAAGAGAAGAGTAATCATGTGGTTCTATCTCAAAGTGCAGTGATGTTTTCTATTATTTGAGCATTATTATGTTTTTAAATCCTTGTCTATCTGTAAAGTATTTTGGCAACAATTTACATGGTGTACTTTATAAAGGGTGTGTTAATGGTTTATAAGTAGCCCAGTAGACTCCTTTCCAATATTTCTGTAATACAAAAATAATCTAGCCTATATAACACTCTCATTGCAAATATTTTTGGGGTATTTATTCCATGTATTGTAATTGCTGTGAGTTTTGTTTTGTGTGAATACTCAGGCATAAATATGTTGCTAATAAAGAACTTCTACATTGTATTGCTTTTAATTTGATATTTTTGTAATCAAAATGTTTAACTGAAAAATATGTTTAATATCGAGCTGTCAGTCATCTCATAGCTTCACCTAAGTTTCCTAAACAAATTGGCAGGGTTATGGTGTTGAAATGACAGATTGTGCCTTTAATTAAATATTTTATATTAAAGATTAACATGTAAGATTGAGGTACAGTGCGATTTTTTTTACTCAATAAAAGGCATACTCTTCCATTAAGGGGCTTTCCTTTCTTGAAAAAAAAGAAGAGTGCAGCAACTCCTAGTATTACAGAGCAGTAAAGCCTCCTCTACTTTCTCCATCTGCTTTGCCGCTTTCAGTTCAGAGTTCTGTCAAACCCGCACACACACATAGCCAAGATGGCGGATGCCGACGATTGGGGTGAGAACAAAGTTAGAAATGATATCGTGCGACAGCTATATTTTGGGGATTGTGAAAGATGGATAACACTGTGATTGATATTAGCTATCATATCGTTTTGAACGTTCAAGATAACGGTTAGTTACCATTATAATATGTATTTATAGACGCTGACAACTTCGAGCTGGACGTCGCGCCGATCAAAAAGGCGGTAGTGCTGGACAAATGGGAAGGCGAAGACGAAGATGAAGATGTGAAGGTAACCAAACAACTAGCTAGCTAGTTACATGATGAAGGACATCTTACACCTGACTTTCAGGTCATAATTAACCCATTAATTGAGTCGAACACAACACGCCCAGCTAGTTAGTATGTGGACACTAGCTGGCTGGCTAGCTAGCCGCCAACTAGCATAGCATTATCCACGTTCTACTAGCTAGTTAGCTAACGGTAACAGATATATATTGGCTAGCTCGGTATTGTACAAGCTGTGAGGCCGCACATGTGAAAACTGTCAGCGAGTCTCCTGGTTCGAGCTGAGACTCATTATCGGGCACTTGTTTTTGAATTGGTCTACGTTAGCTATGTTTTTTTGACTAGTTAGAAGCTACAGTGTATATTTGTTTTCTGAGTTGGGGAGATTCAATGGTGTAACGTTACTGACATGTAACGTTAAGTTAACTAGCTAACGTTAGCTACTGAACTAGCTAACGTTAGCTACTGAACTAGCTAACGTTAGCTACTGAACTAGCTAACGTTAGCTACTGAACTAGCTAACGTTAGCTACTGAACTAGCTTTTTAGGTTAGGAACTAATTTAGCTAGTTACGTCTGAACTAATGTGTTGACTGGCCAGTTTTAAGATAAACATGAATCATAATCTGACTGCGATTAGTCATTCAAGTCCGTTCAAGGCTTTGTTTGTGTTATACATTTAACAGACACTTGAATGTAAACTAACTGGCTAACGTTAGTTGCCAACGTCATTATTCTGCCCTGATGACATCAGATGATTGAATTGAGCCTTTCTACTCGATGCTTCCAACTCTGACATATGCTACAAGTAAAGTGTGTTTTCGAGAATATTCAACAGACTTTTCCCGTTGATTCATTTTCACCATTTGTCTAGAAAGTCATCCGAATGTATAGCGTTACTGTGGGATCATACAGCTGTGGAAAAGACTAGCAAAGCAGTTTAAATTGTTGACCATAGTTTCTGTGGAATATGGGTAGTGTTCAAGTCGTATGGTGTTTTCATGTTCTCAAAGAAAAACTTAATCAGTACAGTAGGCCTACAGTTTTTTATTTAAATGTAACATTTATTTAACTAGCCAAGTCAGTTAAAAACAAATTGTTATTTACAATCACAGCCTACACCGAGAGAAACGTTATTGTGTGTTTTTGGATAAGACTTGAGCTAGGTACTTGTTTTATCCATTGAGGCCCTAATAAGGGAATATGACACATTTGCCAAATATTGGTTGAAAGGCTTTACATAACCACTTTTTGTGATAATGAGGTGGCTGTGACTGGTTCTGACATGTCTTCTGATGTTTGATAATGCAGTTTGTCTCGTAACCTCAATCTAGTGGATTTCCTAGAAAATTAATTCAAGTCCTACTCTAGACAAGTCTCAGAACCAACCACTTAACTACCCAGTATTATGTAGTCACATCATTTGACTCATTCCTGTCAATTCTCCCTCTGTAGGATAACTGGGATGATGAAGAGGAAGAGAAGAAAGCAGAGGCAAAGAAAGCTGGTGAAGAAATATACAATTTCCAACCAATGGTTTGAGAAAGTAGCGGCTGCAGCCTGTTGTAATATGCACATACCTGTATATGTTTTTGTGAAAATATCACAAAAATGTTCCTGCATCTTACTGGCTGCCTTGTCTTTTATTATCAAGTACCTGCTTAAATTATGTATAATTTCAACTTGATTTGATGGTTGTTTTTGTTCCAGAGGTTTGCTGTAACATTCCTTTTTTGTTTCAGAGGCCAAAGTGTCAGAGAAGAAAAAACTGGCTGAAAAAATTAAGGAGAAAGAAAACCGGCTAAGGAAAAAGCAACAAGAGCTAAAAAAGAAAGTGAGTTTTGGAAATGTTGGATTAATTTTACAGATCTGAATATTTTCTCTCTTATGCCTTTACTTTTTTCATGTTGATAGTTGGAGGAGGAGGAGGAAGAGCTTACACCCGAACAACAGCTAGCAGAAAAGTTGAAAGTCCAGAAGATGCAGGAGGAAGCTGACTTGGAGCTGGCAAAAGAAGCTTTTGGTAAGCTCCTGGAGTATCCTGTCAGGTTTAACCCAGATATCAAGGATGTCATTTTCCCAGATTTTTTAAATGTTTCCCTGATACATGAAACATACATTTTAATGTGTACCCACTAGCCAGCCATACTGTTATTGTGTGTTCTCATTAGTTTTTGTCCTTGTCATTTCAGGAATGTCAGGGGGTAGTACCACAAACAATGTTTCTGGAATTGATGCCATGTGCCCATCTTCTAAAGAGGACTTCACAGAGTTTGAAAAGCTGCTGAAAGTGAAAATATTACAGTATGAAAAATCTGTGCATTATTCAAGCTTCTTGGAGTCACTGTTTCGGGAGCTCTGTATTTCATGTGAGTTCAACATCCTACATATGGTACATTATTTATTATTCAGTGTGTTTTAGTTTTGTGCACCTAACTTATTACTTTAAAACAAATGCCAAACCACATGTTATAAATACCTTATGTTGAGATATGTGTATATATACATAAGCCATTCAATAATGGTTTGACTTGACATATTTGGATTTCACTAACGTTCAGGCTCAACCGTTGTTATAACGTATTAACTTGTCTAAACTAAATGTCCTGTTTTCTACACAGTGGAAGTTGAAGACTTAAAGAAAATCAGCTCTTCCCTGACAGTGCTACTTAATGAAAAACAGAAGCAAGAAAAGGTAAGTTGTTTCTTATTCATGATCAACCAAAATGATGTCATCCTTCTAGAGTTTTCTTCATGAATTGTAGATCTCTTTACGGTCAGTGGAGGGAGCCCTCTACCAGTACCTCCAGATTGCTTTTCATTGGTCTCAGCTCAAGGAACTAACTTACACCCTGGTTGCGCCATTTACATGAATATTCACTCAATTCACTTTGAAGAACACCAAGTGTTTATTTGTAGAAATGGTTTAAGTTTAGTTTTGGTTCCCCAGGCAATCAAAGGCAAAAAGAAGAAGAAAGGAGTTGTACTTGGTGGTGGTATGAAAGCCAAGGGGAAAGATGACCTTGCAGACTATGGAGAATTCGATGGTGGCTACACCCAAGACTATGATGACTTCATGTGACGACGGCTATATCCCCACTGCCTTTTCACCCTTTAACCCTCAGAAATGCAGCTGTACTTCTCATGCTATCCAGTGTCATCCTGGAAAAACCTGAACAATGTGTCGCCCTTTTGCTTCAATGATCCGAGGGACTATACAGGGAGCATCCAGTACCAACACTTCTGTTAATACATAATGAAATTTCTCATTCAGCCTCCAAACTTCATAAAGATACAAAACACAGTGAAAAATACTTTACATGCTGTATGTGATTTGTAGAGCACATTTTTGATTTAGAGAAATTATATGCTCATGTCAAATTCTAGTTGCTACTGCAGTGACATCTAAACAAATTAGGTTCTATGCAAATAATTTCACCCAGAATGTCTATAAATATTATAGATATTTCACTTTACCTGTCGATGGGTTTCTTACAGGAAAGTATATAGTATCTATAACGGTTGCCAAA
Organism: Oncorhynchus kisutch; assembly: GCF_002021735.2. Classification (NCBI taxonomy): domain Eukaryota; kingdom Metazoa; phylum Chordata; class Actinopteri; order Salmoniformes; family Salmonidae; genus Oncorhynchus; species Oncorhynchus kisutch. The sequence goes on from NC_034176.2 coordinate 62,310,187, forward strand.
TACACATGTTATCTTTATCCATCAAAAGTTTCATTGTTCGTGCTTTGAAACTGACACTATGTGTTTAGTAGTTTGAAATTTTACAGGGGGCTTATGCATTCACTGTAAAAATGGATAGACAAGTGCAATGCATTTTAGTTGGGCGCTATCCAGATTTTCATACCATCATACTGGTCCTGAATGCACAAAACACATTTAAGCAGCAGGGATTTATCCAGGAGGAACTTGATTGTCTGCTGTAACCAAGAAGCTTGATCTTGCAAGTGAACCACTGATCTAGTGAGTTAGTAAACCCAATGCATAGCTGGAGATAATTTATTTGGCATGTCTAAGCAGTTGTATTGAAAATCAAACTGTTTCAAAATTATATGGTATACAGCCCAAGCCTAATTTTGCGATAGATGTGACCAAACCTCATGGCCATCCTCTGGATACATCTGTGGAATATCCTTGAACAGTTGAAGCAGGAGGGATTTTAGGTATTTTTTTTGTGCATGACGAATGAAATTTGCTCATCAATTGTTACTAATGCAGATATAATTGTGATCTAGCAAGTTCACACAACTGGTCTCCTTAACATTGCTTCTGCAGGCTTGTATCAAGTGAGACAAGGAGGGGGATTATGGGCTGACCTTATTGTCTTCATAATGGTAGAAAGGGACATGTTTATTCCTATTTTCTAACATTTGATAGTTTTCAAATTGTTAAGGAAATTGGATGTGGTGTACAATATACTGTAAAAGATGACCAGCTCTTCAGTGTTTTATATGCATCTAATTTAATAAAATCACTGGTCGAAAGGATAAATTATCACATTTCTCGACTTTTTTTTATTAACCTGAGTTCACTGACAGTTGTGTTATGGCTTGAGTTGATTAGAAGTAGCTTGTCCGCAGTGTGCGCTTTACAATGTCAGCTACAGTTGTAGTTGAAAGTTTACATACACCTTAGCCAAATACATTAACTCAGTTTTTCACAATTCCTGACATTTAATCCTAGTAAACATTCCCTGTTTTAGGTCAGTAAGGGTCACCACTTTATTTTAAGATTGTGAAATGTCAGAATAATAAAAGAGCGACTGATTTATTTCAGCTTTTATTTCTTTCATCACATTCCCAGTGGGTCAGAAGTTTACATACACTCAATTAGTATTTGGTAGCATTGCCTTTAAATTGTTTAACTTGGGTCAAACATTTTGGGTAGCCTTCCACAAGCTTCCCACAATAAGTTGGATGAATTTTGGCCCATTCCTCCTGACAGAGCTGGTGAAACTGATTCAGGTTTGTAGGCCTCCTTGTTCGCACATGCTTTTTCAGTTCTGCCCACAAATCTTCTATAGGATTGAGGTCAGGGCTTTGTGATGGCCACTCCAGTACCTTGACGTTGTTGTCTTTAAGCCATTTTGCCACAACTTTGGAAGTATGCTTGGGGTCATTGTCCATTTGGAAGACCCATTTGTGACCAAGCTTTAACTTCCTGACTGATGTCTTGAGATGTTGCTTCAATATATCCACATCATTTTCCCTCATGATGCCATGTATTTTGTGAAGTGCACCAGTCCCTCCTGCAGCAAAGCACCCCCACAACATGATGCTGCCACCCCCGTGCTTCATGGTTGGGATGGTGTTCTTCGGCTTGCAAGCCTCTCCCCTTTTCCTCCAAACATAACGACGGTCATTATGGCCAAACAGTTACATTTTTGTTTCATCAGACCAGAGGACATTTCTCCAAAAACTACAGTCTTTGTCCCCATGTGCAGTTGCAAACTGTAGTTGTGGCTTTTTTATGGCGGTTTTGGAGCAGTGGCTTCTCCCTTGCTGAGTGGCCTTTCAGGTTGTGGATATAGATACTTTTGTACCTGTTTCCTCCAGCATCTTCACAAGGTCCTTTGCTGCTGGTCTGGGATTGATTTGCACTTTTCTCACCAAAGTACGTTCATTTCTAGGAGACAGAACGCATCTCCTTCCTGAGCGGTATGACGGCTGCGTGGACCCATGGTGTTTATACTTGAGTACTATTGTTTGTACAGATGAAAGTGGACCCTTCAGGTGTTTGGAAATTGCTCCCAAGGATGAACCAGACTTTTTTTCTGAGGTCTTGGTTGATTTCTTTTGATTTTCCCATGATATCAAGCAAAGAGTCACTGAGTTTGAAGGTAGGCCTTGCAATACATCCACAGGTACACCTCCAATTGACTCTCATAATGTCAATTAGCCTATCAGAAGCTTCTAAAGTCATGACATCATTTTCTGGAATTTTCCAAGCTGTTTAAAGGCACAGTCAAATTTAGTGTATGTAAACTTCTGACCCACTGGAATTGTGATACAGTGAGAAGTGAAATAATCTGTCTGTAAACAATTGTTGGAAAAATTACTCATGTCATGCACAAAGTAGATATCCTAAACGTCTTGCCAAAACGATAGTTTGTTAACAAGAAATGTATGGAGTGGTTAAAAAACAAGTTTTAATTACTCCAACCTAAGTGTATGTAAACTTCCAACTTCAACTGTATGTTGTGAATGTGAGCCAACAAAGATTTGTTTAAGTGAATCAGCAATCCAACATGTTCTAGGGTTGTTCTTGTTTTATTTGGGGCGTGGTGTCTTAATCACTGGTTACAATCTTGAATGGCATGTGTAATAAATATCCCATTATTTACAATTTCAAGTAGTAAATATTCATCACAGTACAGGTGAAGAAAATACAATATTTGCAGTTAAAATCTCCACCAATTGTTCCCTGGGAGATACCTGTGTTATAGATAACCATAGATTCATAACTGAACAAATATTTTGTTATGGGCCTTACTCACAATCAAAAAACATAGTTCAATAACAAATCAAATGTTATTCAAACAGTACATAATGAAGACAAAAAACTTGGGTATCTTTACTGAAGGGCTAAAATATAAATTTGAATCCCATCACCAATACCCACTTTCTTTATTAATTTGCCAATATGTCTAATGTGATTGTGATGTGGAGACCCTGATCTGTAGTGCTGTGCTTTAGCCTGAGGTGCGTGTGGCAGTGGGATTCCGAGTACTGCGTCTACGGCTGTTGCGAAGTGCGTTGGCTCCTGCTCTCTGCTTCCTGCCTCGGCCATCCCTCACTGCCCTCGCCGGGGACTGCCCGGGGGAGTTCTGCAGAGCCTGGAACACGCTTTGACGGGTTACCTCACGGTTGCCACAGGTAAAGGTAAGTGCCACTCCCTCGTTGCTCTTCATGACACGGGAAGTACCGTCAGAGGTGCCATCAAAGCAGCGTCCCAGTGCTATCTCTTTGGCAGTGCGGGGGTCCTGGTCTGTCACTGTGTAGATGCCATAGTTGTGGCCCAGAGGGTCCAGGGGTGCCAGCATTGTGAACTCATTGGTGTCGTTGTTGACGGCTAGAGGCAGGTGATTAACCAGGTACTCTTGAAGCATGGAGTTAACATTGTCCCTCTTACAGCTGCCCTGAGGGATCACCTTCACCAGAGTGCGGTCCACTCGGTCCTGGTCATAGAGCATGCCGCTGCACTTGAACTCCAGGCACACAGCAGAGACGGTGGACTGGTCCATGTCGCGGATGCTGCGGGTGTCGCGGAGGCCATACAGTTGGCCAACGGTCTTGGGATGAGTGCCGCCCTGGTTTCGGGAGCGCATGTTGATCTCATGGGGACCATTGATCTTGACCTTGACATAGCAGGCTCGGTACTCCATGGGCTTGGGCCACCAGCTCAGGTAGTCTTCTGTCCAGCTCATAGGATCGTCTTCGTTGAAAGGCACTGTGTTGTAGTCGTAGCGATCTCCCTCCACTCTGGTGAAGCGGAAGTGGCCTGCAGTGAATGGGGCTTCCTCACACTCTTTCAGTTGGTCAAATGAGTACACAGGTCCATTGAGCTCTTCAGCTGTGTTTGGGCTGGGCTTGGCCACATTGATGCTGAAGGCTGTCTTCTTTAACTTGGGGTCATTGTGGTCTGACCGTCTGTAGTTCAGCTTACCCAGGTATGGCTGAGGGACTCCAATGATGTTGGGGTTAAACTTGGGAGCAGATGGGACTGCCTCGAGTTCTTCTCCTCCCATATTGGCCATGACGTGAGCAGAATATGCGTCAGGTTTCTGGTCGTCGCAGAAGGCAGGCAGACAGGCACCATTGGGGCCAGTGATGACGCTGTCAAAGCGTCCCCAGGCACGAGGGTTGGAGGAGTAACCTGCAGTGGGCTCCATGTTGATCAGGGTCACCACCACTCCCTCTACCTGCTCACTGGGCATGAAGCGATCGCTGCGGAAGCTTCGCACCTTGATGTAACACCTCCTGTTTTCTGGGACGTCCAGGTTAAACAGCCTCCTCTCTCTGATCTCCATGTTCCCAATGAGGAAGGTCCTCTCTTCCCTTTTACCACGTTGCTTCTTCTCCATCTGGAAGCTCCCCTCCTCCTCCCACATGCCTGTGTCAGGGTTCAAGGACCACAGCTTCATGGTGTCCAGGTGCTCGGGCATTTTCACCTGTGTTGAATCCATTTTCACCTTCACCTCTCCTGCGTTCAGTGGTTCTCCGGCCTCCTCGTCCCTGAAGTCAACTGAGAACATACCGTATGTTCTCAGGGGCAAGGTGTCACCCTCATCTCCTATGAAGTTGAGGTCACTCTGTGCGGCTGCTGCTGTGGACACGTCTCTAGCGTCCAGAAAAGTGATGCTAGCCTTCACATTACCCACAAATACTTCTCCACTCTGTTTGTAGAAGGAGTTGGGTGGGATCTGGATCTCAGCAATAGGATCCTCGCCCTCCACCTCTCCCAGCTGAAGAGTGTTGAGCTCTGTTGAGCTGATGGTCACTGGTTCCTTCTTCCTCAAAAGCTTGATCTCATGGTAGATGGCGCCCCCTTTGGTGTTGAATGGAAGAACCTTGGTGGTGTTGACGAACTTATCCATGTTGTCCACAAAGGTCATCACCAGCCTCTCAGTGTCATGGGGGACCTGGATGGAGAAGGTGCCTTTGTAGCCTGTGCGGCTGACTCTGGCTCCATTGATGTAGACGTGACCAAATCTCATGGGCTCCCCAGTGTCTGCGGCCACAGCCCGCCCACGCACAATGACTTTGGTCTCCACACACTTCTGGCAGCCACATTCGGTCACCACCATGGTGGGGAGCTCATAGCCCTGGCATTTCAGTTGTTTCTCCTCCATCTTTGCCACCCCACAGCAGTATGCCACTGAGTCTTTGCACCTGATTCCATTGTCCAGCTGTCCTGCACAAGTCCCTGAGTGGCACTTTCCTACATCGTAATAGAGTGAGTCGGAGCTGTTTTGATAGCAGTCATGAGGTAAGCGAATAAGGTAGGATTCGGGTTTTGGGTTACATGAAGGTTGATCTTTACCTGTGAGGAGAAAGGGGTAGAAAACAGACCAACACATGAAAAGATTTACAATCAATTATTTTATGAGAAAATCAATACGCTTTCATTCTCCCTCTGATCATTGACTGATGTCATGCTAATGGCTGTTCACATAGTATATATGAATGTGTGAATATCAACCGTGGTGCTTTGTGATCAGACCTAAGACTGTGACTACGGCTGGTTTGGACTTGATGGCCCCAGCCTGGTTGCTGGCCCTGCAGTAGTACTCCCCAGTCTGCTCCATGCTCAGATTTCTTAAGACCAGCGTGCTGTCATAGTTCAGCTGCTTCCTGTCCAGCAGGCTGCCGTTGTGAAACCTACCGAGTCACAGATGACTGTTGAACACTATACCCAGCCAATACTGTTTGATTTTGATATGGTAAATATATAACATTTTCCAAGCTGTCATTACAGATCCATTGGCTTACCACTGGTAATCTTCTGGCTCTGGTAATCCACCCACTTTGCAGCAGAGAGCAGCTGTCTGGCCCTCTCTTCTGGCCTTGTTCTCAGGGTTCTTCACCACATGGAGCTTCTCTGAGGGATCACATTACAGTGTCTGAGACCAATGTAAAACAGAGAAATGTAACAATGACAGCTTTCATTTTTTTGTTGGTGTGGCCATTTTACCTGCTCTATTCAGCATGATACTGAGGACAGAGGTGCGTTCGGTGCTGTGGGGCACGATGACAGTGTGAGGGGCGTGATTCCGCAGCTGGACGGTCAGTGTGGTGTTGCCGTCGGGACAGATCCCTGGGATGCGAAAGTGTCCATTGTGGTCGGTGATGGTGAGGAGTTTGGAGCTGGGGCCGAAGCGGAGGATGGTGGCCCCTGGGGCAGGGAGACCTCCAGCACTGCGGACAGAGCCCAGTACAATGTGGTCCTGACACATACAGGTGTCACACTCCGCATTCACCCTACCCATCTCACAGTGCAGTGTGCAACCTGGAACAGCAGCAGCAACACAGTTTAACATGTCAGACAGTGCCTTTGTACATTGGTTTAGCTATGACCATTTCTAGAATAAAATGCAAATGGTATGCAAATAGTACTGTGACATTACAGAGGTTTCTATCATATTTAATATCTGTAATGGAGATGTTGATAGCGACTCACCAGTCCCAGAGCATTCAGGTCCTTTGCAGGCTCTACCCTCCACTGTAGGTCCGCTACACTGCTCATCCAACTGCTTAGGCTGGGACTGGCATTTCCTGGAGCGCACCTGCATTGCCACCAGACCACACTTGGCAGAGCAATGACTCCAGTCTGACCAAGGACCCCAGGCATCCTGTATGCCTTCTGACCCAGTGTTGCCTGATTGAAAATAGGTTTTCACTCCATTACAAAAGACAGATATAATTGCAGTAGCTAGAAATATTGCTTGGAGGATAAATGATGGCTTTCACTACTATAGAACAGTTTTATTTGACATAATACAGTAGCTACTTCTCAACTGTATTAAAATAAGGCTCCCAGCCACACCTTTGGGGCACAGGAAGCGCACAGCGTAGTTGGAGCAGTTGCGGCCAGGGGCCTGCTCAGCATTGGCGCACCAGAAGCCCAGGGTAGGGTCTGCATGAGTCTTCTCCCCCGTGTTGCGAGCGGGGATCCAGTCAGTGGTGCGAGCCTCCAGAGCCCGGGGGGCGTCACACACCCGCGCACGGTAGTAGAAACGGATAGCATCCAACTGCTCATAGTCTCCTCGACCTCCAGGGTGGTCCACGTTGAACCAAGTGGTCCACTCATAGTTATCTGGACACAGAATGTCGTACAATGAATACTACTTCAGAATGTTACAGTGTTTCCTCTTTGGCCATAAAACAATGGCATGACATTTTTTTTAGCTCTTTTCTATGCTGCTGTAAACATAACTGGTGCCCTTGGGCTGTAATTCTGAAAGTTATAGTTCTTCATACCATATTGTTACATAGACATTAACTAGACTTAAAGGCACAATCCGGACTTAAAGCCACAGTTGTGACAATTGTGTAAAGAGATGTATTTTGGGATGTTAAATGTTACCTTCAGAGTGGTACACTGCAGGGTTGTTTTGTCTCGCAACTCTCAAACTGTCTCTCCTCCATGTTCCTGTAAAACATCACACACACCTCATGATGACTCATGATTGACCTGTTGTGACATCACTGACCAACTCCTTAATGCTGACCAGACTGGCCAAACCTCGGACCAGACAGACCAAACCTCTGTCTATTTCTGCCCAGAGTAGTCTGACCACCCGTAAAGCAATGGGAAAGAATCTGTATCTTTCAAATCGTTTAACTATACTCTGAGTCATGGAACAGAATATTACGAGTTTGACTTGAACTTCATGTTGTGCCACACTAATCTCTTTCTGGTGATTTGCCCTGTGTACTTTGGAAATAAAATGAATTGCTCCAACACATGAAGCTGCCAATAGCATTTCAAAGTGGTCGAGGAAATATGTTGTGGACCAACAGTGAAAAGGCTACAAGAGTTTATTTATTTTCCATTCATCGTTACTCTCAGCTGCAAACAATCAACTGCTTTGTACTGTAATGTCACTGAAACCAAGAGATTGATACTCATTATTCATTCTGCTTGCTGTGTAATTTGACATTTGTAGTGTACAGTGTTACATAATGCATATTTGGACTTTTCCCAGACCATTACATTTACATTACCCACCAAACGCTATAATCGTTCTGAGTTCACATTGGGGCTCAGTATAAGCATGCTACTGGCACGTACTTGTGTGGCCAATTGCAGACAGGTGTCTCCTTAGCCTGGTGCTTATACATATCCCGCCTACTTAAGGTTGTAGAGCAGAATCAGTAATGGGGACATGCAACAATATGCCTGTTTACTAATGGTTTGGGAGAATAAGGAGCACAAGCTTCTGCAGAGTCAGAAGATCACCAGGCTGCTGTCTATGTCCAAAGGAGACCTCTGTTCTGACTTCCCCAATTCACATTAGATAATACACTCAACTTTATAATGAAATGATCAATGATAATTGAATTTCCACATACAGGATATCATCCTGGTTTACGTTTTCCAGTTGAAATAATAGTTACAATTCCCAAGCTGTGGCTTGTGAATGAATTATGGAGTTACAACTCCCAAACCGAGCTCTGTGTGTGTGTGTGTGTGTGTGTGTGTGTGTGTGTGTGTGTGTGTGTGTGTGTGTGTGTGTGTGTGTGTGTGTGTGTGTGTGTGTGTGTGTGTGTGTGTGTACATGTTAGGGGTGTGTGTGTGTTGGGGATAGTAAGGAAAATGTAAATAGTAACTGCTAATGAAGACCAACCTTGTGCCGTAGTGGTGACTCCCAGAGCTAGGAGGAGAGCCCATGTTGATAGGCAGCACATCCTGGCACTCTGCTGTTGCCTCTGACCTGTGACCTCTGACCTTGTGGTAATGACCTTCACACCCCAGGAACAACAACACAAAGAATATTCCTCCAGCAACTCCTGTAGAGGGAAAATACTTATCCAGAATCATTGCTGGCAGATTATCACAAACAAAAACAGTAAAGTGTAACTTTGTGTTCCACAGTATTAAATGAAATGCTTTTATTTTCTATTGCATATGATTCCCTGGATGGAATATTATAAGAAGCTGGAGGGAGGAGCTATAAGAGGATGGGCTCATTATAATGGCTGGAATGGAATAAATGGAAAGGTATCAAACATATGGAAACTACGTTCCACTCTGTTCCATTAATGGCATTCCAGCCATTACAATGAGACAGTCCTCCTATAACTCCTCCCACCAGCCTCCACTGATCTACACCCTGGTGACAGTGATTAAATGCATTTTTTCACTGAGGAGAACAACAGTAATTTAAAAAACATACAGTATATTGGTGATTATTTTTTACAATTTTATTTCACCTTTACTTAATCTGGTACGCATGTTGAGAACAAGTTCTCATTTACAACTATGACCTGGCCAAGATAAAGCAAAGCAGTGCGACAAAAACAACACAGAGTTACACATGGGATAAACAAACGTACAGTCAGTAACAGAATAAAAAAATCTATGTACAGTGTTTACAAATGTAGTAAGGTTAGGGAGGTAAGGCAATAACAATATGGTGATGAGGTAGTTGGGTGTGCTATTTACAGATGGGCTGTGTACAGGTACAGTAATCGGTAAGCTGCTCTAACAGCTGATGCTTAAAGTTAGTGAGGGAGATAGAAGTCTCCAGCTTCAGTGATTTTTGCAGTTTGTTCCAGTCATTGGCAGCAGAGAACTGGAAGGAAAGGCGGCCAAAGGAGGTGTTGGCTTTGGGGATAACCAGTGAAATATACCTGCTGGAGCGTGTGCTACGGGTGGGTGTTGCTATGGTGACCGGTGAGCTGAGATAAGGCGGGGCTTTTGAATATGTAGCGAGGGTCAGCAGAATGACAGATTTATCAAATAAAAGAATAATCACTATTTTTATCCTTCTCACGCTTTGAGGTCTATGGGAGGGACACTAGAGGAGGGTGCAGAATGAAAGAACATTATGGATGTGCAGAAGCCTTCTCAAATGACACATCTGTGCTAGCCATCACTTGGTGTCAAGGGCACACTAAAACGTTTCTGCATCCATTGACCAAGCACAGGGCTACACAAGCCAAATAGAAAATACACACACACACACACACACACACACACACACACACACACACACACACACACACACACACACACACACACACACACACACACACACACACACACACACACACACACACACACACACACACACACACACACACACACACACACACACACACACACACACACACACACACACACACACACACACACACACAAATGATATCCCAAGAAAAGCCACGCACATACGTTTACTTATTACCATGAACAGGCTACCTCCTTCACAATCACACACAAACACTCATAGCTACACACATACAAGCTGATACCTATTGTCCGTCAATACGTCAAACTGTCTTTCAAGTTCACACAGACTAATGAGAATGTCTTTCAGTATTTTATGAAATGTCTGAACTCACAAATGTGCATCTATTGAGCAGTTTTATATCATCAATAAACCAACACTCAAAGAACAGAAGCTGAACTCGCATTCAGCACCCCAAAATCATCTATAAAAAATCTGTCTGTTGAAAGAACAACGTTAACAGTAAAGTTCATAGATGGGTCAACAGGGAACGAGAGGGAAAGAGAAGGCGACTATGGATCTCAGTCTTACCCTGTGAGTACCTCTGTATAGTAGTGTTGAGTAGTCTCTCTCCTCCCTGTATGCAGTGTGCTGTGTCTGTGCTGACTGTCCTGCTGCTCTCTCTTATACAGCTCAGTGCAGAGCCCAGGGTTCGGCTCCGTGCTATTCACAGGAAGCCAGCTGAGAGCGTGAAGTTTGGAGACCACAAGTATGACTGAGCCCACTCTCTGCTGCTGCTTCTGGGAAGGTCGGGGGCTTACTGTAACCTGCTGTACCTCTGTGTCTATAGATGAGGATACCCAGGTCTAGACATAGACATAAGGGAGAGTTGACCTCAGTCAGATGGGTCATCATTTTAAGTGGACATGGAACCTAGTTAAAGCTGGAATCCGTTGCCCTTTACACTTCTACCAGTCTGCGGGTTGAAAATGGCAGGTTTGGGCACTGATAAACGCCTAAATTGGAATGCAGTATCTTTACAGTAACATGCTATACATGACGTCAGAGCTCTGGGTCTGCGCTTCACACACTTTGGAGAGGTGTAACCACTTGGAGACACCAGTTAGTCGTCCCACTCAACCCCTTGTCATTTTGTTGTCCTATGTTGCACCTACCCCACATTTTTCAGGAATGGTTTTACTATGTTTATCACAGTGCCATCCGTTTTGTTACTAAAGCACCTTATACCACCCACCACTGCGACCTGTATGCTCTAGTCGGCTGGCCCTCTCTATATATTCGTCGCCAGACCCACTGGCTCCAGGTCATCTACAAGTCCATGCTAGGCAAAGCTCCGCCTTATCTCAGTTCACTGGTCACGATGGCAACACCCACCCGTAGCACGCGCTCCAGCAGGTGTATCTCACTGATCATCCCTAAAGCCAACACCTCATTTGGCTGCCTTTCGTTCCAGTTCTCTGCTGCATGTGACTGGAACGAATTGCAAAAATCGCTGAAGTTGGAGACTTTTATCTCCCTCACCAACTTCAAACATCTGCTATCTGAGCAGCTAACCGATCGCTGCAGCTGTACATAGTCTATCGGTAAATAGCCCACCCAATTTTACCTACCTCATCCCCATACTGTTTATATTTATTTACTTTTCTGGTCTTTTGCACACCAATATCTCTACCTGTACATGACCATCTGATCATTTATCACTCCAGTGTTAATCTGCAAAATTTTAATTATTCGCCTACCTCCTCATGCCTTTTGCACACAATGTATATAGGCTCTCTTTTTTTTCTACTGTGTTATTGACTTGTTTATTGTTTACTCCATGTGTAGCTCTGTGTTGTCTGTTCACACTGCTATGCTTTATCTTGGCCAGGTCGCAGTTGCAAATGAGAACTTGTTCTCAACTAGCCTACCTGGTTAAATAAAGGTGAAATAAAAATAAATAAATCAAATATGTTACTGTCGTTATCAGCAAATGTGGCAAAAAGTACAGTAAATGTAACATGCACAAAATCAACAGTGTAATGTTTGAATTCAGTCTTGTCATGTGTACTTTCATGTCCTCACCTTTGGTCTAATAATTTTACCAATAATCTCTAAACTGTTCCCGTTCTTTTTTGTATTTTATTTTTACCCCCCCAAAAATATATATTCTAACTAAATATAAACATGCTGTTCCCTTTCAATTGCTACCATGGTTATGCATATGCTTTTCATATTTATTCTGTAAGGAACATTTCAATTTACCCCAATCCATATAGGTCAACTCCCTCTAGTGATAAGGGTTAGAGGTGAAACTTCCACGTCCGTTTGGGATATTATAACAACAAAGAAGTTACTGCAAACAACCAACACTGTTTTTTCCCCTCTGACATCATTGCACGTGCGAAAGATGCTGCGCAACGCTCCTCAGCTCATCAACAAAATCAATAACAACTGTGGTGGGGTGGCCAATGGAGCTTTTTCACCCTACTGCGGATTCCATCTTTAACCACCTGATGTACATGAGATGAATAATCTGGTATTTCCTGCCCTTCTATTGGAGTAGGTCCATGTCAGTATAGTGAGAAAGAGAGAGTCAAAGACCTTCCAACACAGACAAGAACACAACACACCCATACCTAAATGATTATATTGGGGGTCCCCAGTTGAAATGCCAGCAATAGCCTTGAATGTGAATTGGTAATTACAATGGCTTCATCCCATTTGTTGTGCAACATCAACACACAGTAACATTTCTCTGAAGCTGCTCCCATCAACAGTTTAGATTAGAGGCCATGAAAACAGTTATTATGAACGACCCCACATTATGACAGTAAACACACAGACTCATGCCCTTTGTTATTAGTGTTCATTTATCCAGACGTTGATCTGTTGATAAACAGTGTCTTTGGGATTTTCAGTAATGGTGTGCCGACAGCAATACACTGACTTATGATGTCACTAAAATATAGAAACTACAGCTACATGTGTAGCCCAACTTAAGGTCATAGCGATCCCACATCTAGCTAGTTTGGAGAGAAGATGTGACTGCTTAGATTAAGGTTAAGGTTAACTAAGAATTCTCTGATTATAATGATGAATGTAAACGTAAGTACTTACCAATTTTTGTAGTCTGCTGCTACTATATACAAGTAGGACAACATTCCACTTGACATTATTCAACCAGTGGAGTGGACACATTCATACATTGATTCACCATTTGCGAGAAGGTGGGTCAGAACAGAATAGCTCCTCCTTAATCATGTGAATCCCATTCTACTAACATCCCTCTCACCACCAGACTACCCTGCACTGTCGACCCCAGAAACCCGTCACTTAGCACCTGAGCACAGTGTGAAACAGCTGAATCCAATTTAACGAGTTTATGCCTTTAAAATGTAAGATACTCACGATGTCTTTAAACAAGATAAATTAACCTTCAAATCCAATATTAAAAAAATATTTTCATAGACACAATCTCATTAATTTCAGATAATGTAATTATGGGAACATTAGCTCAAAGCCCAATGAAAGGCTATATTTATACAAGTCGTCATGCTGTCACTCACTCTTCATCATCCGCTAAATCACTGTGAAACCAAACATTCCCCCTTAATAGAGATTAATGTTGACCATCATCAGGGATCCTGTATAAGACGTTTAACCCTATCTGCTCAATCACATTATAGAAGGTTTTGAAGCGCCTCTGAGACACAGTCCTGCACAATATTGGAAATGGAATGGCAGTAGTGTTCACATTCGTCATTTACACTCATAAACAACTTTATAGGGTTTATAGGGTTGAACTTTATAGGGTTTATAGGGTTGAACTTTATAGGGTTCTTATGAAATGAAAGTCTATTTCATTATGTTTGCATCATGCAATCATTGCGTTCACTCGTCAATTATTGGTCATCAGTAAAAGGACATGAGGTTTTGTCATGTGTTTTCTGGGATTGATGAAAATCATTTCATCCCCTTGGTTGAAAAGGCTGGTTGGTAGACTGGCATTTTTAGGAACTGAGGAGACCTACTAAAAATAGCTGGTCAGCGTGCCTCTACTAAACGGTCCTGGACAGTTCTCAGTCTGATGGTTTTCCACCCGACCCTCATTAACTTACCTCATCATGTAAATTACAAGGCGCGGTGTGCACAGCAGGAGGAGTGGATGGATGCCACTCACCCTCTGGCATAACAACAGAACTGGAGTTCTGATCTAATGGACACCAGTTCTGTCCTCTTACACCCAGGGGAAGTGACAGAGAGATACCACAGCTCTTTTGCTGCATGTTGTTCTTTATATAACCTCACTGACAAATACTGATATTAATGGCAGCTTTGTGTTTGATGTTCACCGCTGGTTTTAGATGTTGACATTGATAGATTATAGATTATGTCAAATTAACAGATGCAGATCAAAGCTTGTTGAAGCCGAAAAGGAAGTTCCCACGGAGTGGCCCCGAGAGCCATGTCCAAATGGAAAAGCCTGCACCGTCCTTAAGCAAAATCTTACCTCATGTTTACCAGCCACCAATTATTGCATTTCCTGTGCAGTGATTTGGTTTGGTGTGAGGTCATTAGAATAGTGAAATCAGTAAGTAGTTTGGAGTGTGGCTCTGAGCCAATCACATGGTCCACAGGGAGCTGGATTCCTTAACTCTCCTGTACTTTTCACTGATAGCCGGTAATGAAAGAGAAATACAGAGGAGGGACCATTAATTAGCAGAAAAATGCTATGGTAGGCACAGACCAGTACAGTAGCTTGGTGGACTTCACATGGTGTGTTTATATGGAATGCTTGTTTCAACGTATAAAACATAATGTGTTATTTAACATTATGAATGTATCCTGTGGTGTGGTGATGCATTTTTGGATTGCAGTAAGCTTGGACCTGAAGGAAGAGGACCTTACAGAGCATTATGCCCTGAACAGTGGTGGTCTTAGATGGACTGTCCCCATCAGTCACCTAGCTACCTACCACATTTCCCATGCCACTGTACTGCCAGCTAAAACAGTCAGACAGCTATTTTCTAAGGTGTATTTTACTAACTGTACAATTTACAGGCTGTTAAGAGGGGATAACTTTATGACATTCTGTCGGTCTTCAAAGGCAGTTCTTTCTCACTAAATGAGGAGGACGGGCTGGAGGGGAAAGGAAGTGTGAGAAGGACAACAAACATAAGCAAACATGCAATGTTTCCAGGCAACAGTCTGGGGCATAGGACACCATGCCCCACATGGGTTGTCCCTTAGTTGGACTACAGACAGGTCATGTTTATAATGACACCAGACAACACTGTCCAGTTTCCCCAAGCTGTGTCCAGTTTCATTTGTTGTTTTATGTTGTTCTGATTTAGCAGGGTGACAGTCATTATCTCACTGTCTGTGTGTATAAAGTCATTATGTAGAAGTCAATGGCTGGGATAATTCCTGCAGCTATACAGTTCCTGATAAAGAAGTGTTCCAACAACAGTATGAGAGCAAACATTGTTTCTGTTATGGCAGGATGGAAATAGACTAATTGAAAATTGGTCTGTATGCTTTGTTTTGGGGCCAAGAAAACCATAATCTGGATGGGAAATGATATGGCTTCCATACAATTGCCTAAGTATAAATGACAACAAGATAATCAGATCCTTAGAAATAAAATCTGGCAGCATGGTGAAGGATAAACTGTCTGCGACCTGGATTTATGAACCAAAACATGATTCATGACTCCTGATTTTACATAAAGACATTAAGAGATTACTTAATTTTCCCATGATAAGAGCGATATAATCAAAAACTGTTCAAGGAATACATTTCTGCAATAGTTCCTTCAATTTACAGCCGGACCCTATTTTCACAGTGATATTCACCTCCAAGATCTAGTTCTGCTGAGGCCCAGTCAAGCATCAACAGTAGACATCTCCCTGAAGCGTTGTGGAATTGAAACCATACCTAACCAGAGCAGACAGGAGACTCCAGTGGTTTGTATCAGTGTGGACTGGGGGGGGGGGTTCATGGGGAACCTGGGCTTAATGACTCCACCAGAGCAGCTTCTGTTTCTGTCGTTAGGGGCCCGCATCCCGGGAGGAGGAGAAATAGTTTCTTCTTCTTCCTAACATGCTCAGAAAGACGTCGCCATTTGCGGATGTCAATGTGCGTGCGTTTAAATCTTGGAAGGAAATGGATGGATGTAGGCTACAGAAATGACGTCAGTAATGTCAGCAGACAACGTCTCCAACTGTGAATGTTTTTCTCATTGTGTTCTTTGTAGTCTCCCCACTGGTTTGCAGATTAGAATGTGAAAAGCCAATGGATGGGAAGGTTCAGCTTCATACTCTATGTCACGTTCTGACCTTAGTTCTTTTATTATGTCTTTGTTTTAGTGTGGTCAGGGCGTGAGTTGGGTGGGTTGTCTATGTTCCTTTTTCTATGTTTTGGGATTTCTGTGTTTGGCCTGGTATGGTTCTCAATCAGAGGCAGCTGTTTATCGTTGTCCCTGATTGAGAACCATATTTAGGTAGCCTGGTTTCACTTTTGCGTTGTGGGTGATTATATTTCCTGTTTAGTGTTTTTGTCATTCACCTTACGGGACTGTTTGTTTGTTGTTTATTATTGTGTTCGTTTTGCTTTATTAAATTATGGACACTTACCATTGGTCTGACATTTCTTACTCCTCGTCAGAGGAGGACGAAGACGAACGTTACACTCTAGGCCCAGCAGACTCATGTTTGATTTCAAACGTCATCCACACATTCACAAGTACGCCAAGATGACGTGTGCCACTGGATAAGTCGTCTCTTGGCCGTTTCACTAAACACTGAATAACATTATCTTGGCGATAATTTCAGACTAAATCAACACCTGCTTTTAACACTGACAGACCTATAAAACAACGTTTTTGTCTGCTTGCTGGAACCCAACAGTTGGGACAGTCTGTGTGCCGCTGAGAGACGTGCATAATTAAGAGCTGAGCGGAGACAGGGTTGAGAGGGCAGACTCTCCCAACTGCCATGTGATGAAGCGGGACTGGTCTTTGACAACAGTCCATCGGATCTTTCAAGATTTCTCTCAGGTTGAACAGGGTGCTTTTATTTAAAGCAAGGAAAATAATAATTGCTTAAAAATGTGTATGTCAGCACTTATTTCGTAATAATAGGGTAATAACGTTTCGAAGATGTCATTTAGTGTAAGCCTTTTAAAAGGATCAGGCGAAAACAATGCCATATGAATTGAAAGCAGTAAAAAGGTGTGATGAAATAGAAAGTCCGAAAGGAAACTATTTGACTGTGAAAAAGGAAATGGAAAGCTTTTGGTAATTAATCCTCCTAGGGCTAAACAATGATTGATTCAAGATATATAAAAAAAACATAAAAAACTCATCTGATTTAGCGTCTACTATCCCAGTGCAAGTGGGTCTCATTGTGACTTTCAGATTTCATAATATTTTGAGAAAAAAAACAAAGGTGAAACACATTACTGGACCCTAGTATCTAAGGTTAAAATCATTAAAGACCTAGTATTCCCGAGCCAACTGTGGACCTAAGCACGTCAACTCTTCATGCGCCAGAGATCCCCGTCCACAGCTGTGTTGGAAACAGAAGTGTAGGTCACATCTGCTCTCCTACAGGTTGCGTGATCTCTTCAGCAAACATCACAAAGGATTTACGGTGCACTCATTGGCATGCACGCACACCACTAAGTGCAAACCTAGTTCCACTTACACCACTATAAAGACTCTTTACCTGAGCACATGTAGTTGAGGACATATGTTTCACTTTCCCACGCGAGTAACACGTGCACCCACACATCATTTAAAGACCACAAGTA
This sequence comes from Oncorhynchus kisutch, assembly GCF_002021735.2. Lineage (NCBI taxonomy): Eukaryota > Metazoa > Chordata > Actinopteri > Salmoniformes > Salmonidae > Oncorhynchus > Oncorhynchus kisutch. The sequence goes on from NC_034176.2 coordinate 62,327,990, forward strand.
AAGGCTCAGGCACATCCTCTATGGTGCTAGCCAGCCCGGGCCTGGCTCACAGCTACAAACCATGTAGGAGGCATGTAGAATGGATGGCCAGATTAAAAACATGCAGGTGACCTGAAAGACGGATGGTATGTGCTTCATGAAATCAGCAGGACAAGGTCATCCATCTTTTGCACGCTCTTGTTTGCCAGAGACCCCCGAGGCCTCGAGCTAAAGGTCAGGAGAGATTGACTCACTACGGAGAAGAAAAACTGAGAAAATATGTTTTCTTGAATTTAGAACATTGCACAGGTGTCTCATACTGTAGGTTTTTTAATTTGATCCTATTCCTTACAGATATGAAAATAACACTCTTACATTCTGAAGCCCTCAGAAAGACTTTCCTCAGTTAGAAGCAGGGAATAAAGGAAAATCAGATCCCAGAGCAGCGATGCATACATTTAAAATGTGTCTTATCTTTAGGACAACTGTAACTCATATATCAATCAAATAATAATAGAAAAAAAAGATTTGATTTCTGAGAGAACACAGAGAACACAACCTACACCATGACTAACCCTTTACTCTGTCTCCATTCCAAGACCGCTAAAGACAGGAGCTTTCGACAGTTTGAAGAAATGGGAGAGGGTCACGAATGGCTCCATCTAGAGCCCCATCTAGGCTTGAAAGAGCCTTGAGTAAGCAGGAAAGAGAGGGATCCCCTCAGGGAGCATTTTGAACCCTGTTCCCTTAATCAGGTGACTCACTCTCACAGGTCCTTATGAAACCTGGTCTGGAGGGAGCACCCTATCAAATATATGTGTGTGTGTCTCCCTCTCCCTCTCCCTCTCCCTCTCCCTCTCCCTCTCCCTCTCCCTCTCCCTCTCCCTCTCCCTCTCCCTCTCCCTCTCTCTCTCTCTCTCTCTCTCTCTCCCTCTCCCTCTCCCTCTCTCTCTCTCTCTCTCTCTCTCTCCCTCTCTCCCTCTCTCCCTCTCCCTCGCTCTCTCTCTCTCAGGGCCCACTGCTTCTCCAGCTTAATGCTGGTGATCTGAGCCTGAAAATATGAGCACAAATACAATGACATAAAGATTGTGGTGGATGAGGTTTACGATACTGTCATAGTTGGCATCCCTACAATTGAATGTGTTTCAAGTGGACTCCTTTAGATACAAAAAAAAAAACACCGTACCAGAGAAAATAACACTGAAAGGAAAACAATTACCGACCAAAATAAAAAGTGATATGTACACAGTGCTCTCACACTAAAATGCGACAATAAAAGACGGTCCGGAATCGTCGAAGAACAAAGCACTTATAGCTTTTCAACTGGCTTCCCTGGCAAGGCAGCACACATAATGAAAAAGAAGATTGGTGAATGTTGTCAAAAGGCTTTGGCCAATGTTTTAATGTGGAACAATAACTGTTATTACAGGGCAGTCTGTGTAAAGTGATGGAAGAGCTCTAACACAGGGATAACCACTATCATAGGCATATCATTAAGGAAGCACTTTCTAAAAAGATTATTTACAATCTATCTAGATTAGTATGTTCATGACAAGGGCCAACAATGAAGCAACAATTCCTCAGACACCTTTGGGCTGGGATTCAATCCAATTGCGCTTTGTTGACAATGAACCTTTTGAAGGCAAAGTGTGTTTTAATAGTGTTAAATATTTAACTCCGTTGCAGTGTTCCCCATTCAACTCATTTGAACACTTACAACTTATTAGTGTAAAAAATTAACATCTGTAATGCTACTGTAAATTGTTTTTGGGTGTTTTAACACTGTATGGTGTAAAGCCTAATTTGCATATTTCCCACGGTGCCTTTTTTCCGGAGTGAATTGTAGAGTTACCACCAATGACTATGTTAGTGACAGAGACATAGTTATCAGATTATCCTTCTAAAGGTCTGTGGCTTTCACCAAGTGAGTACCTAGGCGAATGCTATCATACAAATGTAACTACGACAATACATATGTCATAAGAACTTACTTTGATGGCCTAATTTTACCCTAACCCAAAGTGCTATGTAATTCCTATTGAAATCCAGCCAGTTAGGATATCCAACAGTTGGAATTTTTTGTCACCCACAACCTGCATTTAGAATAGCTGTCAGGGTTAGGAAAGTTTGTTGATAAGAAGACTACTTAAACCATTTAAACTGGAACAACCATTTCAGTAATGGGTGCAATAAATCTAACTAACTGTCACGTTCTGACCATCGTTCGTGTGTGTTTTCCTTGTTTTAGTGTTGGTCAGGACGTGAGCTGGGTGGGCATTCTATGTTGTGTGTCTGGTTTGTCTATTTCTATGTTTGGCCTGATATGGTTCTCAATCAGAGGCAGGAGGTAGTCATTGTCTCTGATTGGGAACCATATTTAGGTAGCCGGTTTTCTGTTGGGTTTTGTGGGTGATTGTTCCTGTCTTTGTGTTTGTGGTACCAGATAGGACTGTTTTGGTTTTTTCACGTTTCTTGTTTTGGAGATTGTTGTACTTTCATCTCTATTAAAGATGTACAAAACTAACCACGCTGCATTTTGGTCCGCCTCTCTTTCCCCAGAAGAAAACCATTACACTAACTGATTGGATTAGTGTACAATGTGCATGCAAAAACACAGATATTAAAAAGAATCCTAAAAAAATCTACCTGCAGTAGTAGAGCATGCTGGAAATATGATAATGATGGGCCTGTTTTACTTTCCAAAGTGTAACACAATTATTAACAATTATTAACACCAACACTGGGGGTTATTTTACACCACTGAGTCTTACAGAGGGAATTTAAATTCCTGAATCAACACCAGAAATTATACACTGAAATATTTACACTGGCCAATTTGCTGTGTGAGACTTGTGTGGTTGCTCAAAATAAACAGGGTAGAATTGAGATCTTGGTTCACTTTACCATAGATGCGGTAAAGAAGTTAATGGAACGCGACCAATACAATGTAAATGCCATGGAAACACCTGGGGGAAAGATGGCTTGGGGGACAGATCCCGAATCTTCTAATTTCTCCCCCCAAAAATGAGCCTACATCTAGGCTATTGCTTATATGTGTATTTCACATTATTTTGAGGTAAAAATCTGAGTGCGGATGTCAATCCCAATATTTATGTTATCTTCACCTATCAACTGTGTTACAGTTAAAACCGACTTTGACTACCAGCACCGGTATCTCTAGGCTAACCATGCTACCATGCTTAAATGAACGGGAGTTAGCATTTAGCAGTCATATCTTCTAAACTGGAAAATGGACTACTTCTAAATGTAATGTAGCAAAAACAGCCAAATATATCCAAAAAGAACTTTAGTATCCACATTGTAGGCCTGTTACAATACATCAATCATGACGGATTTGATCAATATCCACTTTGATAGATCAGATGTGTTCAATGTGTACCAATCCAGCGTCCGTATATCCCCACAGTCTTCGTTCCATTGACCTCTTTACCGCATATGTCTGATTTGATATAAGATCTCTCACATATTTTATGCCTTTCCTAAGCCGCCTTTCCTACGCACTTGTCAGTAGTTGGTATTTTGCAGGCGTGGTTCCGTTGTGCGCGCTGAATACAGAAAAACCTCCCAATTGCTGGCCAACATTTTTCTCATTGAGTTTTTATTCTATCACATTTCAGGTAAGACCCAAATGCAGACTGTGTTGAAGTAACAATGTTTATTACAGCAACAGGTGCAGGCAAACGACAGGTCAAGACAGGCAGAGGTCGATAATCCAGAGTGGTGGGGCAAGGGTACAGGACGTCAGGCAGGCTTAGGGTCAGGTCAGGCAGAGGTCGATAATCCAGAGTGGTGGGGCAAGGGTACAGGACGTCAGGCAGGCTCAGGGTCAGGTCAGTCAGAGGTCGATAATCCAGAGTGGTGGCAAAGGCACAGGATGGCAGGCAGACTCAGGGTCAGGGGAAGGCAGAGTGGTCAGGCAGGCGGACGGGCTCAGAGTCAGGACAGGCAAGGGTCAAAACTAGGAGGGCAAGAAAAAGAGAGACTGGGGAAAAGCAAGAGCTGAGACAAAACACTGGTTGACTTGAAAAAATATACAAACTGTCAATGGACAAACAGAGAACACAGGTATAAGTACCCAGGGGAAAATGGAGAAGATGAGCGACACCTGGAAGGGGGTGGAGACCAGCACAAGGACAGGTGAAACAGATCAGGGTGTGACAATTCAATATATTCCAGAAATCCTAAATCAACTTCATAGGTTTCGCACTATACTGACATTTGCGCATGGCTACAGAAGCCTATAGCTTGGGTCTCCAAATTCCCTCTAAAATTATAAGGCCAGCATAAACTTTACAATCCCCTTATCCAAATGGCTTACCCTTTTACCTCCCACTGGGCACACACTGGTTGAATCTACTTTTCAGTTCAATGAAATTACGTTGACCCAACATGGAATAGGCATTGATTTGACGTCTGTGCCATGTGGGCTAGCTCTTATCAATTGATCTTATCAATTTGTAAATTACAGTGCATGGAGAATGGTGTTATTTCTATCGGAAAAGGAAAGTAGATGTTGTTCCACTTAAAACCGACAGGTTGCTCAATTGTTTTCAGCGTTTCATAGTGCGTAAGCAGTAGCGGATTTAGGTATTGGCGACATGGGCAGCCACCCTGGGTGGCATCTTGCCGGGGGGCGGCACGCAGCGCCCGCACAAAACAATTTGGAATGGTGACATTTGCACGGTTGGTTTTCTATCGCTCATAAGTACGTCACGTCAATGATATCATGTCACCGTGTGGGACTGTGGGTCAATTAACCTCAGGGTGGGCGCCCTGATTCTAGTTTGTGAGCTAGGCAGGGTACTGCCTTGGAAAGTCTCCCACTCAGAAGTACGAGATGGGGCGGGGGTAGGTTGACCTCAGGTCTCCACACTGGAAGCCCGAGGTAGGGGGAGCGGGGGAATCTATCAAATAGCACACCTCTAACTCTGTACAGTACTAATGCAATGAGTAAAATCAGTCACACTACGAAATGCTACCAAATAAACCACAATTCATTCATAATACTGTGAATATATAGTTTCACAGACATATTGTTGCATTTTTTTCTGGTTTGTGTGAAATCGTTAAGAATAATATAAAACCAGTCTGCACACCACCAAGGTGAATTGGTTTAGTATTGACTCCTGGTTGACAGTGTTGGGGGATCGGTAATGTATTGATGCTCGAGTGCCAAATCAACACAAATGGATAAGAAAAGGTTTAAGCCATCAGGTGCCCAGTTTAGGAAAAAGAGGAAAGAAGAAGAGGAGAAACGCGCAAAAGATTAAGGTATGTAGCTATATCATCTCTTTATGAGTATAATATTATGTATGTCATGAAATAGGCTAGTATAACAGTTGTGTTTGTTAGTGTCACGTTCACTGTCTTCAAACTGCCTGTCATAGATGAGCCAAGGCGCAGCGTGCATGTAATTCCACATTTCTTTTAATCGTAGTGAAACCGTCACAAAAAAGAACAGGTAAACAGAAACAAACGTGACACAACCGTGGCGCACACAAACACACACAGAAAATAAATAATTACCCACAACCTTAGGTGGGAAAAAGGCTGCCTAAGTGTGATTCCCAATCAGAGACAACGATAGACAGCTGCCTCTGATTGGGAACCAAAGAAAAAACAAAGAAATAGAAAACATAGAATGCCCACCCAAATCACACCCTGACCTAACCAAATAGAGAAATAAAACGTCTCTCTAAGGTCAGGGCGTGACAGTTAGCCTATGTTGCTTGCTATGCTATTACACATAGGGCGACAATATTCTGTTTTCTGTCCAACTAGCTTACGTAACATTAGATATCACACAGTTTCATCATGATAATGTGTGTAGCCTGCAGCAAAACGATTACAACCTAACTAGCACATTATTGATTTGGTTAACTTTCATTGAGGTGACATCATAAAGGTTTTCTGTGATTGTATTGACTAGGTCCTGAGCTCAGTAAGGGGATTTTCCAATGCTGTAGGCTAACTTAAAAGATGTCTATCTTATGCTGATATTTTGTATCTTTTGTGGTATATTGAGTCTTTGGGGTGTCTTATGCCTAGAATTAGCCAAGGAGGTTGTATGGTTCATGTGGTTCCTATTCTGAAAGTTTGATACATTTAGCATAATAATATGTATATTTAATTGGGCAACAAATGTATTTAGGGTGTCAGACTCATATACGGTATTTCAATGCAAATTCAGGGGCATTTCTGAAATATTTTGGAGCACCCTCTGGCACTGGCCAGGATGAGGCAATTAGAAATCTGGCACTAAAGGGACACACAGAAACACTGTACTCTCCATCAAATGGACATTTCCTCAAAGAGGTTGAACTGATGGCACAATTTGATCTAGTCATGAAAGAGCACCTTAACCGTGTCCAAAAAGGAACCTGAAGTCACACCACCAGCTACCTTGGCCACCAAATACAGAATGAACTCATTGATTTGTTGAGCAGTAAGGTCATTTCAATAATGGTGAGTGACATCATGCTGGCAAAATTCTTCTTTATCATTGCACCTCAGATGTCAGCCACACTGAACAGTTGTCAGTTGTGATTAGAATTGAGTCACTGAAGGAAGAGCCCCACGTAAAGGAACATTTTATGGGGTCTTTGGAGGCAGAGGAGTCTACGGTCCAACATTTGGCATCCCTTATTCTTAAAAGATTAGAGGAGCTAAAAATTCCTTTTGAGGACTACAGAGGACAGTCTTATGATAATGGGGCCAACATGAGAGGCAAAAACAAAGGTGTCCAAGCCAGACTCCTGGAAATGAATCCAAGAGCTCTATTTGTGCCATGTGTGACACATTGAACCTGGTTGTGGCTGATGCTGCTAAATGTTCTGTCGATGCCACAGGTTACTTTGGCTTCTTCAGCCTCAACACAGCGATGGGCCATCCTGAAAAAACATGTGGACATCACTTTGAAGATGTGGACTGAGACATGGTGGGAACGTAAAGTTAAGAGTGTCGAGCCACTGAGGGATCAGGCAGCAGCGGTGAGAGAGGCACTGATTGAGGTGAGGGATCAGACTAAAGACCGTGTGACAAAGATTGAGACCCAGTCCTTGTCAGGGGAGGTGGGATCATACTGCTTCAGCACCTGTACAGTCATGTGGTATGACATCTGGAGCCAGATCCAACATGTGAGCAAGCTGATGCAGTCTCCCAGTATGCATGTGGATGTTGCAGTCAGTCTTCTCAGAAAGACAGAGAGAGGTCTCAGCAACTACAGGGCAACAGGCTTTATGACTGCACAAACGTCAGCCAAGGATATTTGCAAGGGTATGAATGTAGAGGCCATTCTACAATAAAAAAGTCTGAGGTCCACAAAGCACCTCTTTTTATACAAATGAGTTGATGAGCCTTTGAGTGATGCCCTGAAGAAGCTGGAGGTGACACTTGTCAATGTCTTTGTTGATGCTGCAGTCTCAGCCCTTCAGGAAAGATTTTCCACATTGGAAAATGTGGGAGAGAAGTTTGGAGTGCTGTCAACCTTCCAAAGTCTCTCAAATGAGGAGCTAACAGAACAATGTGAGGGCCTTAATATGACACTTCCCTATAATCAACACTCAGACTTGGATGGCAGAGAGCTTTCACAGGAACTGAATAACTTGCCTGACTTGCCATCGAAGACCATGACCCTGTTTGAGCTGCTGATATTTATACACGAAAGGGAGCTCTCAGAAATGTATCCAAATTTGTGGACTGCTCTGAGACTTTGTCTTACTCTTCCAGTGACCGTAGCTGAAGCAGAGAGGAGTTTTTCAAAGCTGAGGCTCATCAAATCCTACCTGAGGTCCACCATGTCACATGGAGGTGGGGTTCGCCCAGGGAGCCATACAAGCTAGAACCGCCACTGTGCGCAAAGGTGGTGGAATTATGAGGCTTTGAACACACCGACAGTGTCAATGTACAAAATAGTACGCAGCATCATCTGGATATGTATGCAACAAAAGTTCAACATTCACCTTCTGCTATACATTCGATAAATCCAATTTATGCGCCACAACGAACACACTGCAACTGCCTCTGCAACACAATGCTGCAAGGCAAACACAGCGTTGTATTGGAAATGAATGCAGTTCTGGTGTACCAAAATGCAATGATGCTGTCGATGTGTTGGAAGCGTCAGGGTCAAGGTCAGAATATGGTGTAGACACACCTCTGCCACACCTTCATTTCGTTGATCTCCACCCCAAACAAATAGAGGGTGTTTAGCATGCTATTCTCATGCTTAAATTCAAGATCAGAATACGCGTAGAGAGAAAAGTAAGGTAAAAGGTAATTCAATTAAATTTACGCTAGCTTAACTCGGGCTGGAATTCCCACATACTGCACTAGCTGAGAATATGGTCTCACTTTAATAGGATAGTCACCTATACATAGATGCTCAAACTAATAAGAAACGATCAATTACAACTCTGTTGACATGCAACAGTTTGCCAGGGATTAAGGTTATGGTTAGGGTTGTTGAGCCATGGTGTGGACATAAAGCCAGGGTTGTGGTTAGAGTTAGGGCTAGTCAATAGTTAGTTGAACAGTTTGTTGATTTTTAAACCATCTGTAGTGGAATATCCAAATATATACAAGTGTTACTGATTATATTCTTCATTATATCCTTACATAAAAAAACAATATTAGACCGTTTAAAAAAACCCACTAAAGCACTGAGTCACACCACCACGATCAGGCAACTGTCACGTCACGGATCTTAACGTTTAATGGGTGAACTTGCTGCAGATTGTAATTCAAAGGATCTCTCCATGTTCCATGAGAGACAAACTGGAAGATTGACCACAGCGCCCTATGGGTTACTATGATGCAACATAATGTGGAGTGGGAGGGAAGGCTAAAAACAGCAGCAACAGAGGAAATTCCATGTGGTTTGGTATATAGAGAACCAGTCTCCTACAAAACTTAACCCCGATGGGAAGTAGGTGTTGCAATCACTTTTTTATTTATTTTTGAGAAACACATGACATTACTGTCTAAAACCTCCTGGCCAGCCTCAGTCCCAGTTCCTCCATTTTCTTTGTTCACCATCTGTCACGTTTGCTGGAATAATTATCGGACCAAGGCGCAGCGGATGTTGAGTTCCACATAATTTATTAGAAAAGTGAAACTTAGCAAAACAAAACAATAAAAACTAAACAAACAACGAACTGTGACTACAGAGATGCTACGTGCACTAACTCAAAAACAATATCCCATAAAACACAGGTGGAAAAAATGCTACTTAAATATGATCCCCAATTAGAGTCAACGATAGCCAGCTGTCTCTAATTGGGAATCATACCAAACACCAACATAGAAAAACTAAACTAGAACCCCACATAGAAAATAATAACTAGAAAACCCCCAGTCACGCCCTGACCTACTATACAATAGAAAAACAAAGGCTCTCTATGGTCAGGGCGTGGCACCATCTTATCATGCCAGCCACAGTGGGAAACTGTAAAACTGATATTCCCCATCAGACTGGGATTATTCACCTTCACTGGCTAAAGGAACACAAATGTTATCCTGGAGTCCCTTACAGAGAAAATACAACATCAAAATAAAGCAAGAAATGCGTAACTGCTACTTATTTCCAGAACAACATCTGTTTGTAATTGAAATGAAGGTCTTGACAACTGGACTGAGATCATGTACTGAGTGAGTGAGCCTGTGGTTCAGGTCCTGTTTGGCTGAAGAAGCACAGCTTCTCCACTCTGTAACCATGGCACTCCTGTGTGTGGTGTGGCTTCTTTTGGAGCTCTCGCTGCTATGCTTTCAGAAAAGCATTGAACCCACATCACCCATTTGTCCAATGTCTCAAAAATTCATAGATTCATTACTTCATGGATTTGAACATATCTGCTGGGTTGGGATCGCCTCATTCCATCTCTATCTCTAACCTCCTCCCTTTGGCTTTGAGGCCAGGACAGACTCTAACACCAGAGAAAGATCTGATGGATGCCTGAAATGAACTGAGAACAGAGACAAGAACCCCTTTTTAAAGACTCTGGTGTGGTAACATAATGTTATATGTTATACCTGCTGTCAGTAAAGCAGCTTTGGCAGGAAGTGGTGCTCCCCCAGTTCCAGCCCCCCTCTACTAGACAGGAAACAGTGGGTCTGGAAAAGCCATCAGAGTCCACCTCATCCCCCTCTCTCCTCCTCCTTTCCCTTTACACCAAACGTATCCTACTAGAAGAGGAACATGAACAACACAAACCACAGGAGTGACAGGTCTACTCAGCCAAGACAAAACACCCATCCACCTCAGAATTATTTTTACATATTGTCATAGAACAAGATCATTATGAGGGTATATGGATTTGCAGAAAATACTGAACTACTGAAAACGGATTAGAGTAAGAACAACCGTTATCTGGACAGTTGGACAGTCAGGCAGCTCTATTGGCAAACGTACAAAAATGTACTGAACCATTACAGAATAATGAATCGGATGAATCGCTTTAGTCTTGGCCAGTGATTTACCATATTTCAGACAGCTGTTCTGTTAGCTCAACAGTCCAGACACACAGAGATTCTGTCACCCCCTTCTCTACCACTATCTCTCTCTCCCTCTCATCACTCCATCCATTGGCTCTTGACTGAAACAACGATCATCATACATTCTGCTCTTGTGTATGCAGAAAAGAGCTTAGGTAGCGCACCATATGTTATTTTAGTTTATTTTCAGTATTGTGTTTTGTGTACATTTATACCACTATCGCCCTGATGGTTTTGGACTGCAGGTTCAAACATTGTATCGAAAGATTTAAATATTACTGCCCCCTTGTGGTTAAAGGCTACTCTCACCTGTTCTTGCACATTCACCCATTTTAATTTAACCTCAGGACCAAAAAGTATGGGGGAAATCAGCATAAGATATCAGCTATCAATGAATGATCTTGTGAACACTCACCTATGCTTTATTTACAACACACTCCTCAATTTATATTGAGACCAACTAAAGAATCTCTTTAAAATGATCACCATAATGTAAATCCAAAAATCGAAACGTAAAATGGCCTGTTGACTGTGTGTTAGCGTAAATACGTGCGGATTGTGTGGCTGTGCCACAGGGTGTCACTGTGAGGCAGTAGATGGCTGCCACATCTATATGCATCACCATTGGAACACAGCTAAAGACAAATGAATAGTGAGATGAAATCCATCAGTCAGGCAAAAAGCTGTTTCCAGATATGCAGAGCTCACATGGAGCTTTTTTAATGAAACAAAGGACAGGATGAGAGGAAAACACAGAGCCATAGCCTCCAGAAGCCCACTCAAATGAATGGCTCCATCAGAGCCAGCAGCCTCACATTAAGCCATGATAGCTTTCTAAAGGGTGGGCTGATCCAAGGCGTTTCCTACTAGGAATAGGTGATGACGTTGTGTCTTTAAATCCTCACTCTGTGAGGTTGTTTACCCCGGCAGTAAAACAAAAAACAATCCTGTTACTGGTCAAATTACCATTATCACACATTTCTCAACCCAAGACAGGACAAGAGTGGGTGTGGAAAGAGCCCTTGATGACATGTGTTCAACAAGCATCAACTATATGACTCAACGTGTAAGTGCTTGAGGGCGTGTGTTTGTTCCTCCAGGTGTGGCGTGCCCAGCTAACCCGCAGTAATGAGTGTAATTTGCTGGTCATAGTCCAGGATGGTGACAGGCAGCACTAAGCAGAACAGACCCTTTGCTGCATACCATAAGTAATAGTCACACAGGCAAAAGACAATCACTGGGTAACGGCCGATTCGCTTCCCATAAGGTCTATAAACGCCTCATTCCCTCTTTGCCTAATTACCCAATTAAAGCTTACTCTGCAGATTTGTCTCTCTCTATCCTCTTCCCCTTTGGACTATGCATGTGGTGCCATTCTTAGCATTGCCATTTGGAAATAACAGAGGACATCAGGACAAGCAGGTTTGGTTTAGTATTCAATAAACATCCGTTTATATTTTATGACATTTTAGATTAGTTCATTTGGCTCTTTTGGAGACTTGAATGTGTGTATCCAGCTCTAGTGTATTACAGTGTACATTAGTGTGTGAACCAAACAGGTGACAGCAGAAAGCCCTGGAGCTAATTCTGGGCAGACAATCTTAGCCATAAATGAATTGCAGCTGTCTTACAATGACAGAAGTCCCATGGAGGGGGGCATCCCAGGCCAAGCTTTCTGCTGATGTGTGTGAGAGAGAGGTTGGGTGATTTGGACTGCCTCTGTTGCTGCCGACCAACTGTCACAACGAAACGTTCCTTTCCTGATTCTGACTGAAAATGCTGACCGATTCATCTCAATTAGAGCTTTAATTCAATTCTTTATAATGCTATGGGTATGAGTCAGTGGCAGGAAAACAGCTTCCTACCATTCTACACATTTTGGCATGGGGCAAAGAGAAAACCTTTCAGTTTCATGTCTAAAATTATGCTATTCTACACATTTGCCATGAAGCTGAGAGAAAATGTTGCGGTTTTACAGCTAATTTCCTGTCATTCTAAAAGTTTTTGGCTTATGATGTGTTCATATGCTATTATCTTTATTTTAAGGGTGTTTGGAGGCCCCCAGAGCCCGTGGCCCCCCCACGCCTTGCGGGGGCTGCGGGTGTGTATGGTACGCCAGTGGTGTGTGTCTAGCTGTTCTTCCTACAGCCCCGTTTATAACTGGTTTTAACATGCGTCATTTGTCTCGATATTGTCCACATTCTGATTGTGCCCACAGACAGGCGTAGACAATAAAAAAATCCAGAGGCTGCATTTAGACAGGCAGCCCAATTCTGATATTTGTTTCACTAATTGGTATTTTGACCAATCAAATCCGCTCTGAAAAAGATATGCCGTGAAAAGATCTGATTGAACAAATGACCAATTAGTGGAAAAAAATCTGAATTAGGCTGCCTGTCTGTCACAGACTTCAAAATGAACGGACCAAGGCGCAGCGTGCATTGAGATCCACATCTTTTTAATACAAAGTGAAACTAGAAACATAACAACACTTACAAAGAACGTGAAGATGTAGTGCCCAAACACACTAGCACAAGCAATATCCCACAAAGCAGGTGGGAGATAGGGCTTCCTAAATATGATCCCCAATTAGAGGCAACGATCACCAGCTGCTTCTAATTGGGAACCATACAAAACCACCAACATAGAAACACACATTCTAGAACACCCCCCTAGTCACACCCTGACCTACACCACTATAGAGAATCCAAGGGCTCTCTATGGTCAGGGCGTGACAGTACCCCCCCAAAAGGTGTGGACTCCGACAGCAAAACCTGAAACTAAATGGGGAGGGTAGAGGGGGTGAATAGTGTCGGTGGCGGCTCCGGTGTGGGTTGTAGCCCCCGCCCCGACCACGGATCCGACCGTGGAGCTGGGTTGGACGCCGCACTCGCCCTGAAGTGCGTGTCACCAGTCCGGTGCCACCTATACCGGCTCCACGCACTAGGCCTCCAGTGTGCATTCACAGTCCAGAGCTTCCGGCGACGGTCCACGGTCCGGAACCTCCGGCGGCGGTCCACGGTCCGGAACCTCCGGCGGCGGTCCACGGTCCGGAACCTCCGGCGGCGGTCGATGGTCTGGAACCTCCGGCGATGGTCCACGGTCTGGAACCCCCGGTGACGGTCAATGGTCCGGAGCTTTGAGGCAAGGCATCCAGTCCGGCGCGTCGTCCAACCCAGCTCCATGGCCGGAGTCTTCCTCGGCGCCGGTGCCCAGTCCATGGAGCCGGACTGGGCACCGGCGCCGAGGAAGGCTCCGGCCATGGAGCTGGGTTGGACGCCGTGCCTGGACTGGGCACCGGAAGGCTCCGGCCATGGAGCTGGGTTGGACGCTGTGCCTGGACTGGGCACCGGAAGGCTCCGGCCATGGAGCTGGGTTGGACGACGCGCCGGACTGGATGCCTTGCCTCAAAGCTCCGGACCATTGACCGTCGCCGGAGGTCCCAGACCGTGGACCATCGCCGGAGGTTCCAGACCATCGACAGCCGCCGGAGGTTCCGGACCGTGGACCGTCGCCGGAAGCTCTGGACTGTGAATGCACACTGGAGGCCTAGTGCGTGGAGCCGGTATAGGTGGCACCGGACTGGTGACACGCACTTCAGGGCGAGTGCGGGGAGGAGGCACAGGACGTACCGGACTGGGGAGGCGCACTGAAGTCCAGATGTGTGGGCCCGGCACAGGTTGCATCAGACTGCTAACCGGATCCTCTGGTCGAATGTTGAGCAGAACACACTTGCACAACATCTCTCTCCTCTCTCTTTCTCCCAACTTCTCCATTGCCTCCCTGACGGTCTCTGGCTCTTGCCTCGGCTCGACCACCACTTGTGCCCCCTCCAAAAAATCTTGGGGTTGTCCTTGGGCTTTCTGTGGCTGCGAACCCTGGCGTCGTCGCTGTCCTCCATTATTACCTTTCGTCTGCCGCCAAGGAAGGGTTTCGCATCCACCCACTTCTTCCCATGTCCAAAACTCCTTTCCCTTTTGGGCACGCTGCTTGGTCCTGGTTTGGTGGGATATTCTGTCACGAACTTCAAAATGAGCGGACCAAGGCGCAGCGTGCATTGAGTTCCACATCTTTTTAATACAAAGTGAAACTAGAAACAAAACTTACAAAGAATGTGAAGACGTAGTGCCCAAACACACTAACACAAACAATATCCCACAAAGCAGGTGGGAGATAGGGCTTCCTAAATATGATCCCCAATTAGAGGCAACGATTACCAGCTGCCTCTAATTCTAGAACACCCCCCTAGTCACACCCTGACCTACACCACTATAGAGAATCCAAGGGCTTTCTATGGTCAGGGCGTGACACTGTCTAAACACAGCCATTGTGATCTGATTGTGATTAGATATTCCTGGCTACTTCCAGAGGCAGTTAGGGACCCATTGTGTCCGGACATCTTACAGTGCAGACGAATCTGTCCAGTGAAACCATTTAACACATCATTATCCCACCCTTTAAAAACATTGATAGTTGGCACTATTGACTTCTGGTATTAATGTGTCTTAAAATAAACAAAGAAATGTTATTTAGAACAAATATCTGTCAAATAATTAGCATACAGGGATATCTGGTCACAATGCGGACACAGTGGATGGATAAGAGACACATTTTAATACCATGTGTAGATGCATCGGCTAATAAGTGGGCACAATCGTAATGTAGACAAGATCAAGACAAAGGACACATGTTAGCACCAGGTATAAACGAGGCTTATGTGTTAGGGCAAGGACGATACCAGTATCGCAATACTTGTTAGTATCGTGGCAAGGAAACAAAAAACAAAGCAGATTTAACTTCTTTAGGAAAACAGCCCTAATGTTGGAAACAACATTGTGTTGTCATTCAGAGTCACATTTCTCTAAGCTATAGCACACTATATTTTACATACAGCAGGTTTAGGACCGAAGAGTTTGGTCTGCTTTGTGCTGGCCCAGTTAAGCGTATGCAAAGAATGAAATATGTTTGTTAGGGAGAAGAACGTAGACAGAGATTAGGGAGAAGACCATGTAGATTAGGGGTAGGCAACCCTGGTCCTGTTTTTGATTGAACTAACTTGGAAGACCAGGTGTGTTGAATTTAGGCAATCACTGAACTGATCGATTAGCTCAGTTGGTCAGGTGTGGTGCCTAGTTGGAACAAAATCCTGCAGTACCTGCGGCCCTCCAGGAACACGGTTGCTTACCCCTAATGTAGAGCGATATACAGTATACGGTATACAAATGAGGGTATGGAACATTGCATTTATTGAGTTTGTCTTGTACTTGTGGGAGTACAGAAATACATTGTTCATGAGTTGGTTGTGCCACATCTTGCTCAAGGACAAACACTGTACTACAGCTGTCATCGAGCCACATAAATGATAGAAAGCATTTAGCAGTTGCTCTGTTTGAAAATGAAATATTTACTAGATTATAGCTATTTGCTATCTTTACCACACTCCGTTAAACTGCTCAGGTGGGGAGAGAGAGAGATTGAGAGAGCGAGATTGAGGGAGAGAGCGCTGGAGAATGAGGGAATGTGATTGCTTATAGGTGGGTGGATGAGAGAGCAGATCCCATGTGCTGGCTCTAGCTTGTTACCGCCTGTGAAGTGAAGTGTGCAGCCTGTGTGTCAGAGATAATGGAGGCGCGTTAGACCTGCAGGGTAGAGGGGGCGTTACCGCTATGGAGAGGCTCCTTGGACCTTGAGACCTACCTCGCAGCTGCAGGCAGGGGTCTCCTGGGACCAGCAGCAGGCGAAGCAGGATGACGGACTGGGAGGGCTGGACTCCTGCTGGGTGTCCAACCAGGGATCCAACAGGCCCTGTGTTGTCTCTCCACATCAGGTGGTAGACTCCAGTGGTACTGTGGGTAGCTGTAAGGAGAACAGGAGAACAGGCCATCTGGACTGGGCTGCACTGTAGTGGCCACAGAGGATTCAGTCACAGCTCTACTGAGAACTGCTACAATAAGAGCCTGTGTGGGCAAAACTAGAAACAAGTAAACAAAGAATGGCATGGGAGAATTTCCCTACACTCTTATCTATCTATTTAAAGTAGTTTTTCCTTCTCTTTCTTCCGCCTCTCTCCCTGCATTCTGTATCTCACCCTTTCTGCGGCCCTCTTGGGATGGCTCTGCTTACATGAGTTTCTAAATCCTTTTTTGTGTTGCTTCATTTATTCATTCTTTGTCTTTGCGCTCCTGGCTTTGCCCAATTCAAAAGGAAAGCCGTGGGTCTGCAGAGAGGAGAACATTGGGAAAATAGCCTTTTGTTGTTCATTTGAAAGAACAGCTTCCAGTCTGACAAATGGCAGCACTCTGATAGGCAACGACAGGAGTCTGAATACACACACGGCTCTGAACACACTCCAACTCTGATCCTGCCAATGTTCTGATCTCAAGTGTGTCTTGCTGTGTGGTGAGGATAACCGGCAACAGTCTCAGCACTCCACCTCTCCCGTCAAACTCCAAATGAGAGCAGAGAAAGACAGGAGGGAAATAACGTAATTCCACACAAAACACAAAACCACCTTTTCCCTCATTCATTTCCATGACATTGGAACAGTTGCTGGAACAATAAACCTCTCTCCATTCCTCAACAGCCTATTGGCCATTGTGGGGGTTCTGAATGAGAGGACGTCTGGGTGCTATGAATGCTTATGTTGTGCTGTGTGTCCGACACTCTTGACCTGTATTCTTGTCGCAGTTTCCATGCACTTGTGCCCCTTGACCCTCTCCAGTGCAATAAGAGCTCAGGGCTGTGCCTGGGATCCCCATGGACTCTGGGTCCCCATGACCACTCCCTGTTCTTCCTCTGTTCAACAAGGGGCATTGTAGGGGAGCGTCACCTCCACGGAGAGCGGCCGCGTGTTCCAGGCAGCCCAAACTGTCCTAATGCAGCGTGTGAGGACACGAGGAGATGGGGAGTGGAGGGGCAGACTGAAGGACCGTTGGAAGGGAGTGACACCATCCTCCTGCACAAATGCTCCACACCTCTATTGTCCAGCCAACTGTTAGGTATTGTGGACGGGTCAGGTTGGATTCAGGCCTGGGTGATAATATGCAGTGTTCCTGTGAGAGTTCTCCTCTCTGCAACGTGTTTTACAGGCTGAAAGAGGGCCTCTCTATGTACAATGCTGTGGGACAGACAGGGAGAGAGGGAGTTGTCTCATACGTCTTTCTCCAGGTGTTTCAAGTTTTAATGTCACGTGCATAAGTACAGTGAAATGCCTTTCTTGCATGCTCTAAACACAACAATGCAGTACGCAATAACGACGTAATACTACAAATAACATAAGGTAGAACAAAAATACAAAAAAATGAATAAAATCAAACTTTATTTGTCACCGAATACAACAAGTGTAGTCCTTTCCATGACATGCTTACTTACGAGCCCTTAACCAACAGTGTGGTTCAAGAAGAGTTAAGAACATATTTACCAAATGAACTAAAGTAAAAAAAAATACAAAAAAAAAAACACAATGAAATAACGAGGCTATATACAGGGGGTGTCGGTACCCAGTCAGTGTGCGGGGATACAGGTTAGTTGAGGTAATCTGTACATGTAGGTAGGGGTGAAGTGACACAACAATTGTCAGTTGACAATTTTTGGGGCTTTCCTCTGACACCGCCTAGTATATAGGTCCTGGATGGCAGGAAGCTTGGCCCCAGTGATGCACTGGGCCGTGCACCCTACCCTCTGTAGTGCCTTATGGTCAGATGCAGAGCAGTTACCCTACCAGGCTGTCATGCAACCAATCAGGATGCTCTTGATGCAGATGTAGAATTTTTTGAGGATCTGGGGACCCATGCTTTTCGGTCTCCTAAGGGGGAAAGGTGTTGTCGTGCCCTCTTCACGACTGTCTTGGTGTGTTTGGACCATGATTGTTTGTTGGTGATGTGGACACCAAGGAACGTGAAACTCTCGACCCGCTCCACTACAGCCCCGTCGATGTTAATGGGGTGTGTTCGGCCCGCCTTTTCCTGTAGTCCACGATCAGCTCCTTTGTCTTGCTCACAGTGAAGGCGAGGTTGTTATCCTGACACCACACTGCCAGGTCTCTGACCTCCTGTCTCATCATTGTCGGTGATCAGGCCTACCACTGTTGTGTCATCAGCAAACGTAATGATGGTGTTGGAGTCGTGTTTGGCCAGCAGTCGTGGGTGAACAGGGAGTACAGGAGGGGACTAAGCACACAACCCTGAGGGGCCCCAGTGTGGCCCATCAGGAAGTCCAGGATCAAGTTGCAGAGGGAGGTGTTTAGTTCCCGGGTCCTTAGCTTAGTGATGAGCTTTGTGAGCACTATGGTGTTGAACGCTGAGCTGCAGTCAATGAATAACATTCTCACATTTGTCCAGGTGGAAAAGGGCAGTGTGGAGTGCAATTGAGATTGCGTCGTCTGTGGATCTGTTCGGGCGGTATGCGAATTGGAGTGGGTCTAGTGTATCTGGAAGGATGCTGTTGATGTGAGCAATGACCAGCACCTCATTGATACCGACGTGTGTGCTACATGGTGGTAATCATTTAGGCAGGTTACATTCGCTTCCTTGGGCACATGGACTATGGTGGTCTGCTTGAAACATGTAGGCATTACAGACTCGGTCAGGGAGAGGTTGAAAATGTCAGTGGACACTTGCCTGTTGGTCCGGCGCATGCTTTGAGTACATGTCCTGGTAATCAGTCTGGCCACGTGGCTTTGTGAATGTTGACCTGTTTAAAGGTCTTGCTCACATTGGCTACCGAGAGCGTTATCACACAGTCATCCAGAACAGCTGGTGCTTGCTCTCATGCATGCTTCAGTGTAAAAGACATTTAAAATACATTTAGCTCGTCTGGTAGACTCGCATCACTGGACAGCTCGTGGCTGGGTTTCCCTTTGTAGTCTGTAATAGTTTTCAAGCCTTGCCACATCTGACGAGCATCAACGCCAAGAGCTTTGTATGCATCTCTGTGTGTGGAGTATTTTTTCCTCTGTGTGTGGAGTTTTTCTCCCTCTGGTTGCTCATGTGACATGCTGGTAGAAAGAGGTCAAACAGATTTAAGTCTGCCTGCATTAAGCACGGTGGCTAGGAAAAACTCCCTAGAAAGCCTAGAACCTAGGAAGAAACCTAGAGAGGAACCGATGAGGGGGGCCAGTCCTCTTCTGGCTGTGCCGGGTGGAGATGATAACAGTACCACGAGAAGCTCCGCTTCTGGATGAGCATTTTCTTGTTTGCGTATGGCCTTATACATAAGAACACAGGAAAGTAAATATGTAAGTATACCACATACACGGTCAGCCAGTTCCAGTATCACATTTACAAAATGTAGGGATACTGGTGATAGAAGTAGATATGTATATGGGTGACTGGGCATCAGGATATATGATCAACAGAGAGGCAGCAGCTTGTATAATGATTGTATGTGAGTGGGTGTGCGTGTGTGTAGAGTCAGTATAAATATGTGCATATTATGTGTGTGTGAGCAAATTATGAATTGAATGTCAGTGTGTGTCAGTGTGCAGGGCCCTGTGAGTGTGCATAGAGACAGTGCAAAAATACAAATAAAATACAAGGGTCAACTCAGATATAGTTATAGTAGAGTAGTTACAGTATGGTAAAACGAGTGGAGAGGAATCACCGTGAGTAGTTCATTCTGACAATCCCTGGCTTTGTGGAGATTAAATTGCCTCTTCTACTAGCTGATTAGCAGAGCTCCCAGAGGAGGAGTGTGAATGGCTCTTTCATACACTGTCCTCTATCTGTCTGTGTCTATGGGTGATGCCATGAGAGAGAGAGTCATCCCATAATCCACACAGAGAGTTGAGGAGGTGGTCAGGGAGCTGGAGCTGGGATAAAGGCAGTGATTGTAGCCCCCCCCCCCCCCTCCACCAGTCAACTAATGATGGACGAGGAGCTGGAGGTAGAGTCTCTCTGGCAGATGAAGGAAGTGAATGTCTCTCTCTGGTACTAGGAGTTCCCACCCAGCATTGATCCCCACTGGCCAGGACTCAGCAGGAGTCTATTATCTGGGAGATTACGTTTAAAGCCCTTCATTTTGTACGCATGGCTTTTTGAATGGCCCAGGCACAAAAGGCCTGATTGAGTTTCCATTGGCCATCTGAGCTGGACAGTAGCTCCCACACTTCTCCACCCTGACGTGGATAGAGACTGTGCATCATCCTGAACAAATTACAACGTCCTTTACCCTCTAACCTATCCCCTGTTCTCTTTCTCTTTCCTCTCTACTTTCCTCTTGGTATACTGATTTGATTTGATTTTACTGTATATAGTTGACATATTGTGATAATCAACAGGCAGTGTTGTCAGGCAACAATAGAATAACCATATCCTTGCCATTATCTTGTTGTCATGTATGTACTGAATAATGTCAACCAACCAACCATCTCTCTCTGTTTGCCATTCCTGCTTCAGGACCAGTCTGCTCCCAGGGGGAAACCCGAGACCAGTGGTGGGAAAAGTACCCAATCGTCATACTTGTAAAGGTAAAGATACCTTAATAGAAAATAACTCAAATAAAAGGGAAAGTTAGCAGGTAAAATTCTACTTGAATAAATGTCTAAAAGTATATACTTAGTATCAAAAGTAAATGTAATTGCTAAAATGTACTAAAAGTAAAAGTATAAATCATTTCAAATTCCTTATAATAAGCAAACTAGAAGGCATAATTTATTTTAGATTTTTTTTACGGAGAGCGAAGGGTACACTCCAACACTCAAACAAAGCATTTCTGTATAGTGAATCCTGGCAGATCAGGTAGTAGGGAAGACCAGGGACGTTCTCTTGATAAGTGTTTCCTGTCCCGCTAAGCATTCAAAATGTAACAAGTTATTTTGGTTGTCAGGGAAACTGTAGGAATGTGGTGAAGTACAAGTAAAAGTTTTCAAAAATAGAAATAGTAAAGTAAAGTACAGATACAAAAAAAGACTTAGGTAGTACTTTAAAGTATTTTTACTTAAGTACTTTACACCACCACCACCTCCAATCACCTAACCAGCATCCCAAATCATCCCTTCACATCACTGGGTGTCATTACTATATACAACAGCAGAGCCATGGTAGCTAGAGGAACAGGCTAGCTAGAATCCCCTCAGCCTTAATTAAGCAAATTATTTATCTATTTTTTTCCTCCGATCAGGGGTGGAAAACTCCAGTCCTCGGGGGCCTGTTTGGTGTCACACTTTTTCTCCATCCCTAGCAAACACAGCTGATTAATCCAATCTAAACTGAAGATCATGATTAGTTGATTATTGGAGTCAGGTGTGTTAGCTGGGGCTGGGGCAAAACTCTGACACCAATCAGGCCCCCGAGGACTGGAACTGTCCAACCCTGCTGATCGTTCTTTTCTTTCTTTCTTTCTTTCTTTCTTTCTTTCTTTCTTTCTTTCTTTCTTTCTTTCAGCAGTCCAGAGGCCAATATTATGTTGGTCAATCCTCATCCTAGGCTGGAGCGGGGCAATTGATTCCCCCTACAATGTTATATTCCCTGGATGATATTGATCAATTAATTATGATGGATTTCCAATGGTGACTGTCCTTCTTGTGTAGGTACCTTTAATCAGATCCGCTGTAGCTAACATCCTGTGTTGTTGTTGTTGTTTTGATGGTGTCAGAAGGGGAACTGCTTTAGACCTGTTAAATCCACAAGTGGCTCCCTGCATTAAAACTAAAGGGGACATTGCCATTGGCTGCATGGAGTTGCATTAACATAAATCCCAGGCAGCCCTGTTTACAAGTTGGAACACTGGAATGTGATATCTAATCTACACCTCGATTAGGCTGATAGAAACCCTCATCATTTAGTTGATTTATTTTTCAATTTGTGCGTAATCATGTCTATATAGCCTATACTTTCTCTTTCTGTATTTCTAACATGAGTGGGGAGGGTGTGGCTTCGTGACCATGATCGCAAGAGTAGCTGCTCAACATTTGACGACTCCAATGCAGTTCCACCTCCTACACCGCCAAAACAGCTGCTATGCGGGTGTTTGCTACACCCTGCTGTTCTGTCGCACGTGCAATGATGTCCGTCTGTACGTAGTTTGAAGTAAAGTCTTAGCTGGTGTAATATCGCAAACGAACGTGGCAGTTTCACTGCTACGGATTCCAACTTTAATGCCCAAGAGACAGATGAAATGTGTTATAGCGGATGTGTTAGAAAAATACACAATATAAAAATGATTGGGAAAAAAACAACATCGCCTTCCCATAAGAGGGTGACATTTTTCCCACTTTCTCTCCACAGCACACGGTCTTGACATGTGACCTGAGATTTGAAAACACTATTGTGCTGATGAAATTGTGATTTGAAAAAATAAACATTGCCATTGTCTTGTAAACTAGATTCTCTGTGAGCTAATGTGAACCATTGTCACTGTATTGACACTTTACTGTCCTTGAACACAACAAAAAGACCATTGTGGATTTGTGACAAATCAGATTTCTTCCATTTTTAGATTCTAAAGAATCATCCAGCATCTTCTAATCTAATCAATCAATCAATCAGTCAAATGTATTTTATAAAGTCCTTTTTACATCAGCAGTTGTCACAAAGTGACAGATATCCAGCCTAAAACCCCAAAGAGCAAGCAATTGAGATGTAAGAGCACAGTGGCTAGGAAAAACTCCCTAGAAAGGCAGGAACCTAGGAAGAAATCTAGAGAGGAACCAGGCTCTGAGGGGTGGCCAGTCCTCTTCTGGTTGTGCCGGGTGGAGAGGAACCAGGCTCTGAGGGGTGGCCAGTCCTCATCTGGTTGTGCCGGGTGGAGAGGAACCAGGCTCTGAGGGGTGGCCAGTCCTCTTCTGGTTGTGCCGGGTGGAGAGGAACCAGGCTCTGAGGGGTGGCCAGTCCTCATCTGGTTGTGCCGGGTGGAGAGGAACCAGGCTCTGAGGGGTGGCCAGTCCTCATCTGGTTGTGCCGGGTAGAGAGGAACCAGGCTCTGAGGGGTGGCCAGTCCTCTTCTGGTTGTGTCAGATAGGAATTCAAGATGTTCAAACTGATGACCAGCAGGGTCAAATAATAATCACAGGGGTTATAGAGGGTGCAACACAGGTCAGCATCTCAGGAATAAATGTCAGTTGGCTTTTCATAGCCGAGCATTCAGAGGTCGAGACAGCAGGTGCGGTAGAGAGAGAGCGAGAGAAAGAAAGAGAGAGTCGAAACAGCACGTGCGGTGAACAGGGTTCCATAGCCGCCAGGCAGAACAGCAGAAACTGGACCGGGTGAGCCGGGGACAGCCAGCAGTCGTCAGGACAGGTAGTCCTGATGCATGGTCCTTGGGTTCAGGTCCAGAGAGAGGAGAGAGATATATAGAGAGAGGAGAATTAGAGGGATCATATCTAAGATCACACAGGACACCAGGACAGGAGAATTACACCAGATAGGACAGACTGACCCTAGTCCCCCAGCACATAGACTATTGCAGCATAGACACTGGGGACTGAAACAGGGGGGGCCGGGGGACACTGTGGCCCCATCCAAAGTTACCCGTGGACAGGGCCAACCATGATGAGTTGAGTATGCTGTGCTAGAGTATGAGTTAAGCTTTATGATAGTGTGTGTCCCATCCCGTGCCCACCCCCCCTCTTTGATTATTGTCCGAACCGTTGAATAGAGGGCACAAGGTGAATTGATTTGAGAGGTGTCTTATTCCTCGGAAAAGGTATTTGATGAAAGACAGGAGAGGAAGGCTTGGTGGCAGAACAGAGCAGAGCAAAGTGTGCCGAATGACATTGATTTTCAGTTGGGGGAAGAAGAAGGGGAGAGACAGAGGAGGCAATCTGTTGCTAAGCCTGGTCTTGTCCTTTATTAGACCTTGAGAGATAATAATAAGCCTGGTTGTCACACCTCTCTTTCAGCTCCTGTAATTTCCGTGACTCACTGCATTTCTCCCCTTCGTCCTGTTTTCACAAAGGGCAGTTATCATTTCCAATTAGGCCTGTGTACATATGAAGCTCAGGGACCCAGAGGCATTTCAGTAAGAGCCCAACCTCCATTTGGAGTCCCATTGTGGGAATTATTCTGAGGGCTATTGGTTGGAAGAATGAGGGCACACAGGACGAAGCACCTGAACAAAGACAGCTGGAGAGGAGATGTCAACATTGACTGCACACACCCATCACTGCTGGACCACACACACGCACACACACACGCACACACACACGCACCTACGGTCTTTTACTATTTCTAAGGCGTATGCAAATTAGGCAAGCACAAAACCCCATCACGCATTTGTCACTAATTGAAGACATGTCAATTATGAATGTAGGAACATACAGAGCAGTGCCACTGTTAATCCCTGTGTGGTTGTGGTTTATAAAGCTGCTCTGGCAGTAAGTGTCAGGACTCATATGGGAGACAGAGGGGGAGATGGAGAGAGGAGGGAAGTAGAATTCTTCGTTCTCTATTATTGCAACATGCTTGACAGGCATTATCTCTCACCCAAAAAAGTGGCATATTAAAGCTGGCTGGTTAACTCTGCCTCGTAGTGCAATATGAGAACTGTTAGATCTAAACCCTGCTGTGCTCACTGCTGGAGATGAAACATGGAGGAGACTGGCTTAAATCAATGCAGAGTAACTTCTTACGTTGACACACATTTCCATGTGTGTGTGTGTGTGTGTGTGGGTGTGAAGGAGAGGACACGCCTGTCAAATCTTGAGTGAGTGGAAGCCCACAACATCACCACATCCACAGGGCAGTAATCAGGTTGCTGGCTGATTCTCCTGGTAATACTCTGTGGAGATCAGAACACTGATACATTCCACCACCGACACATTGTTTGCAATCTCAAGGAGAAGTATACACAAACAGAAACATAGAGTCGTCGTCCCCCCCCCCCCACACCCACACCCACACACACCCACACCCACACCCACACACACCCACACACCCACACACACACACCCACACACACACACACACACACCCACACACACACACCCACACACACACACCCACACACACACCCACACACACACACACCCACACACATACACACCCACACCCACACCCACACCCACACCCACACACACACACACACACACACACACACACACACACACACACACACCCACACACACACACACCCACACACACACCCACACCCACACACACACACACCCACACACACACACCCACCCACACACACACCCACACACACACATCCACACACACACCCACACACACACACACACACACACACACACCTGGATTGCAATGAGATGTTTTTCCATTTCCCAGCACATTTAAACCAATATATTTCCTCAGTTACACACCCATTTTAAAATGCAATTGTAAGCCTGTGACCTCACTGTTTATATTTTACTTCAGGATGTAATGTAACACAGATGACTCTCGAGGTCTCATCCCGTGTATCGAGGACAGATTGCCATGCACTGATTTGTGGCAGCAGTATATGGATATCCATTATATATTGTATACTGTGAATTAGTTAGTAGGGATGCTTTAAATTCCTTTTTTCCATCTCCAGGAGCGATGGTTAAGTTATGCATTATGAATAATTCAAGGCCTCCATCTGAAATTACAGTAGATTGTGATGATAATTGAATGAAGGTGCAGGACCTTCTCTGTGATTGTAACTGATGTGAAAGGAGGGACCGTTCTTTTTTAAAGCACATCTTGCCATATTCATCTTCTCATTATTCAAATTTTCCAAAGGAATCTGCTCCACTCACTCTCTCTTGCACACATGCTCACACACACAGGCATACATGTGATGTGCGCACGTGCGCACGCCGCACACTCACACGCACGGATGCACGCACGCACACGCACAAACAAGCAAAGATGTACAGATATCCAGTGGTTTGGAGTGAGGATCCAGGCTTCTCATTACCAACACAGTCCCCGCGACCTCACCACAGCAGCACGCTAATGCTGAGAGACACAACAGGAGGGAGGGAGGACGGAGGAGAGAGGGAGTGGAAAGGGAGGGATGGCCTGTACTAGACAACCATCCCCTGCTTCTTATTACAGTGGCACCTTGGCCAAATCACTTACAAAAATCAGTCAGACACCAGGCAGGCAGGCTGAGCCATCAGCCAGCTGTGGCTTTTGGAAGAGAGCAGGTGATGTGATGAGGCCAGGCCAGAGAGATAGCTGAATGGTTCCTCTCAGGAGTGTCCCCAGCTATTGATTGGTGCATGGGCTGGCTGAGCACAATTCTCAAATGATCTCCACCAAGCCCTGAGAGTGTCTGTTAACCAATGCCAGTTGCAGCCAGCCAGGTGAAGAAGAAGAACCACAGACAACTGTGGTGACAAAGACATGTGTATCCGGCTCAGAACAGAGTGTATATTTTCCAGAAGAGCTGGGTTAGGAAGCTGTACTGTGTTACATTTGGATACATAATTTCTTGAGAACAGGAGACTGATCCTCCTGTTTGTTTGTATGATGGGGGGGGGTCTCCAACAGAAGCCATTGTCCAGGCTCCCTGGCCAGTGATTGACTGCGCCACTGAGTATAGCTGACAGTCCTCCAGCGTTGACCTGAGCCCTGTGCATCGATAAACAAGCCCAGCTAGGCTTGTACTCCTCTAATCAGGCCTCCATTAGCAGCACAACACACTCTGAGTCACAGCACAGGGACAGACCTATAGAGAACAAAGACTACCGGACCACTGGGGAGCTCTGTGTGGATTCCTTAGGTGTGTGAGTGGCTGTGTTGCTACCTTTGCATGGAGCAGATTTGTAGCAGAAGCGTAGGGGAAGAGAGGGATTTATGAAAAGAGTTTGTCAAAGCCTGTGCGATGCCAATCAATATTTTGCAATCATGCAAGGCAGTACAAGATCCTCTCTCTAGGAGTGTGAACAATGTAAAGCTGAGGAAAGGTCTGTATTACAGTAACTCAAGTTTTGAGGAAAGGGGAAGCGAGTGATAATCATCCTGCCTGCTAGTGATGAGTCCTGAGTACGGTGTC
Organism: Oncorhynchus kisutch; assembly: GCF_002021735.2. Lineage (NCBI taxonomy): Eukaryota > Metazoa > Chordata > Actinopteri > Salmoniformes > Salmonidae > Oncorhynchus > Oncorhynchus kisutch. Next base: position 62,355,401 of record NC_034176.2, read on the forward strand.
TGCGGTTGACCGTCCAGCAGATGGCAGTGTCTTTCTTCCCTGTCTGTCCAATGAGCAGTTCTCGCTGGTAGGAACCCTTGGACATTTATCAACAACATCACCATGCAAGCTGGAGACTATCAGTACAGGCTCAACTGTCTAAAGAGAAATTCTATTCATCTCTACTCCTCTGCTGATCTAACAATGGGGGCAGGTTAGGAGGTTTATAACCAATCTGTACAGTAGCAGGATATGAATAGTACTAGTCAGAGAAGGTTGGTATAAAAGCAATCCACCACTCAGCTACATAAGTGCTGACCCTGATTGTCCTTCCTGTCCTTCCCCCTGTCCCCAGATCAGTTAGTCAGCCCCATGGGCGTAGGGCCCCAGGCCGCTTGGGGGTCCCGACCCAGTTGGGGTCCCAATTTACTGTTGAGAGTTAGAATAGTAGGATACACAACGTGCAATTTCGAAATTGCTAACAATTTTTAAATGAGTAAATTTGTCTAGCCAGCTATCAAAACTTAGTAATCATGGCCGAATACCGACCAACACGCAGGGCAAATGCCCAGGGTCCCTGACCTCCAGGGGGCCACCATTGATTTTGTTAGTCACTCTCACTCAGACAACATTAACATGGCATAAGTCATGTCAAAATGTGTAGAATTGCAGGAAATGAGCTTTAAAACTGAAAAAGAATTCACTTTGCCCCATGGAAAAATTGCAACATATTCTCTCTGCCCCATGGGAATGTGTAGAACTGCAGAAAATATACTTTAAAACGAAAAAGTAAATGATCCGCCATCAAGAGGGGTCCTCTAAAAGGTTTTGGTGTAGTGCTATTTTTATAGGGGCAGGAGCAAGAAAAATACAAGTAAATGAAGTCATCATTTCTCATAGTTTGTACAGACAGATGTAGCCTATTGAACTTGACTATAGAATATGCATAAAATGTATCCTCCAAATCTCCAAGGGCCCCCTGTGCTTAATTACAGTGATTCAATTAGCGCTACCTCCTCTTAACTAATAAGATCCCTGTGTTATGTTCCCAGGTATTTTGCCCCTTGACCACCTGGTCATGGTCACCAGTCTGGAAGCTCAGGCTGGAGAGGGAGATGGTCATGTCAAATCAAATCAAATCAAATTGTATTTGTCTCATGCGCCCGAATACAACAGTGAAATGCTTACTTACAAGCCCTTAACCAACAATGCCGTTTAAAGAAAATACCTAAAAAAAGTAAGAGATAAGAATAAAAAATGACTGGAGAGCAGCAGTAAATAACAATAGCGTGGCTATATACAGGGTGTACCGGTACAGAGTCAATGTGCGGGGGCACCGGTGTCAAGGTAATCGAGGTAATATGTACATGTAGGTAGAGTTATTAAAGTGACTATGCATAGACAATAACAGAGAGTAGCAGCAGGGGGGGGGGGGCAATGCAAATAGTCTGGGTAGCCATTTCATTAGCTGTTCAGAAGTCTTATGGCTTGGGGGTAGAAGCTATTTAGGAGCCTCTTGGACCTAGACTTGGCGTTCTGGTACCGCTTTCCTTGCGGTAGCAGAGAGAACAGTCTATGACTAGGGTGGCTGGAGCCTTTGGTATAGAGGTCCTGGATGTACTGGGCCGTACGCACTACACTCTGTAGTGCCTTGTGGTTGGAGGCCGAGCAGTTTCCATACCAGGCAGTGATACAACCTGTCAGAAGGCTCTCGATGGTGCAGCTGTAAAAGCTTTTGAGGATCTGAGGACCCATGCCAAATCATTTCAGTCTCCTGAGGGAGAATAGATTTTGTCGTGCCCTCTTCACGCCTGTCTTGGTGTGCTTGGACCATGTTAGTTTGTTGGTGATGTGGACGCCAAGGAACTTGCACCACATTATCAGGTCTCTGACCTCCTCCCTATAGGCTGTTTCATCGTTGTTGGTGATCAGGCCTACCACTGTTGTGTCATCAGCAAACTTAATGATGGTTTTTGAGTCGTGCCTGGCTGTGCAGTCATGAGTGAACAGGGAGTACAGGAGGGGACTGAGTGCACACCCCTGAGGGGCCCCCGTGTTGAGGATCAGTGTGGCGGATGTGTTGTTACCTACTCTTACCACCTGGGGGTGGCATGTCAGGAAGTCCAGGATCCAGTTGCAGAGGGAGGTGTTTAGTCCCAGGGTCCTTAGCTTTGAGGGCACTATGGTGTTGATCACTGAGATGTAGTCAATGAATAGCATTCTCACATAGGTGTTCCTTTTGTCCAGGTGTGAAAGGGCAGTGTGGAGTGCAATAGAGATTGCATCATCTGTGGATCTGTTGGTGCGGTATGCAAATTGGAGTGGGTCTAGGGTCTCTGGGATAATGGTGTTGATGTGAGCCATGAACAGCCTTTCAAAGAACTTCATGGCTACAGACATGTGTACTATGAGTCGGTAGTCATTTAGGCAGGTTACCTTTGTCTTCTTGGGCACAGGGACTATGGTGGTCTGCTTGAAACATGTTGGTATTACAGACTCAATCAGGGACATGTTGAAAATGTCAATGAAGACACTTGCCAGTTGGTTAAGCGCATGCTCGAAGTCCTGGTAATCCGTCTGGCCCTGCAGCCTCCCATCGGCTGCGGAGAGTGTGATCACGCAATCATCTGGAACAGCTGATGCGCTCATGCACGTTTCAGTGTTACTTGCCTCGAAGTGAGCATAGAAGTTATTTAGCCGTGCTTAGCCGTGCTTCCCTTTGTAGTCTGTAATAGTTTGCAGGCCCTGCCACATCCGACGAGCGTCGGAGCAGGTGTAGAACGATTCAATTTTAGTCCTGTATTGACGCTTTGCCTGTTTGATGGTTTGTCGGAGGGCATAGTGGGATTTCTTAAAAGCTTCCGGGTTAGAACTGCTCCTTGAGAGCGGCAGCTCTACCCTTTTGCTCAGTGCGAATGTTGCCTGTAATCCATGGCTTCTGGTTCGGGTACGTACGTGCAGTCACTGTGGGGATGACGTCCTCGATTCACTTATTGATAAAGCCAGTGACTGATGTGGTATACTCCTCAATGCCATCGGAAGAATCCCGAAACATATTCCAGTCTGTGCTAGCAAAACAGTCCTGTAGTTTAGCATCTGCTTCATCTAACCACTTTTTCTATAAGCAAGAATCAGGAGGATAGATTTAAGGCCAGATTTGCCAAATGGAGGGCAAGGGAGAGCTTTGTATGCGTCTCTGTGTGTGGAGTAAAGGTGGGCTAGAATTATTTTCTCTCTGGTTGCACATTTAACATGCTGATAGAAATGAGGTAAAACTGATTTAAGTTTCCCTGAATTAAAGTCCCCGGCCACTAGGAGCGCTGCCTCTGGATGAGCATTTTCCTGTTTGCTTATGGTGGTATACAGCTCATTGAGTGCCGTTTTAGTGCCAGCATTGGTCTGTGGTGGTGCGTAGACAGCTATGAAAAATACAGATGAAAACTCTCTCGGTAGATAGTGTGGTCTACAGCTTATCATGAGACACTCTACTTCAGGCGAGCAAAAATGCATAGGCTCCTTCCCCGTGTCTTACCAGAGGCTGCTGTTCTGTCCTGCCGATAGTGTATAACCCGCCAGCTGTATGTTCTTAATGTCGTCCTTCAGCCACGACTCGGTGAAACATAAGATATTACAGTTTTTAAATGTCCCGTTGGTAGGATAAACGTGCTTTCAGTTCATCCCATTTATTTTCCAGTGATTGAACGTTAGCTAGCAGGACGGAGGGCAATGTCAGATTAGCCACTCGTTGCTGATTCTCACAAGGCACCCTAATCTCTTTCCGCAAAATCTCAGTTTCCTTCTCCAGCGAATAACGGGGATCTGAGCCTGGTCGGGTGTTTGTATTATATCCCTCCTGTCCGACTCATTGAAGAAGATCTCTTCATCCAGATTGAGTTGAGCAATCGCAGTTCTGATGTCCAGATGCTCTTTTCTGTCATCAGAGACAGTAGCAGCAACATCATGTACAAAGCAAGTTGGTTAAGTGCCGAGAAGACGCCACCCTTCCTCTATAACAGAGTTTTATAGAGTTTGGCCTGTGGGTGGTTTTATTTGAACCCCAAATAAATCTTATCTTATTTTTTTAATTGCTAAATTTTCATTGTTGGACATAAAAGACCAAGAAACACCAAGAAATCAGCTGACACCCCATGTGGATGTGGATGATGCAATCAGCAGCAATAACATCACTCCACTGATTCATGGGTAAAGCCATGGGATTAAACACAGAACCCAGGGCAGAAGGGTTCTCCTTCTCCTTACCTCGTCGTCCAACAACAACAGCTCCCCTCCAGGCTCTCACCAGTCTCCACTCTTCAGTCCCAGAGTGGGGCTTAAGGGGGGGTTTGGGGCTTGGCCGTCCACCAGGGGTCTGTTTGTGCCAACCAGGCTGGGGATTAGCTCTCTGCTCTCTGGGATTCTCTCAGGCCCCCAGGACAGGTACCCCCACCTCTAGAGAGCGATAGAGAGATGGAGACACACAACAACAACAACAACAACAACACATTCTCACATTCTCATTCCATCACTCTGGAGAACATCTATGGACTACTTACTGTAAGTCTATGACAATAAGCAGAAAGACCAAATGAACCAAGAGCGACGAGATAGCCATAGATGAGGTGAGTAACGTCTATTTGTAGATGCTGGTTTTCATGGTTAGCGTGTCAGTAAAATAAAAAAAGGAGTAACAGGCACCAGCATGTATCATATTATCTAACATGTCAGTGACTATGGGTGTTTATTGTATGTTCTGTATATGTTAATACACAAAACCCTGTAACCTACAGTGGAAGTCATTCTATCTGAGTGAGTATGTCAGATAATGCTGGCTTGGTTATATTCAGCGGCGCTGGGGCCATTAGTAAACACACATACGACCTGGGGCTGAAGGAAGTGAGGGAGAGAGAGCGAGAGAGATGGAAGGAGGGAGGGACTACAGGATGGAGGTAGGGAGAGATAGAGGGAAGGATGGATGGAGGACAGGAGAGAGGGAGGGATGGAGGGATGGATGGAAGGAAGGAAGGAGGGAGGGACTACAGGATGGAGGGATGGAGGAATAGAAGGAGGGAGGGAGGGACAGAGGGAGGGAAGGAGGGAGGCAGTGCTTCATTTGTAAATCGTGAGGTCCCAGAACACATAGTGTGTGTGTGTGTGTGTGTTTGTGTGTGTGTGTGTGTGTGGGGGGGGCGGGGGTATCCTGGGGGGCTCTGAGGTCCCAGAACACATAGTCAGGGGTTTTATCCGGGGGGCTCTGAGGTATCGGAACACATTGAGAAAAAAAGTGTCAAACACAACATAGCAGCCAAGTAGCCTACTATCTATGGTGGTGAAACGGACAGCCCTTTCCAAGGTGCTAATTCATTCAAAGCACTTTAAACGTCACTGCAGTATGCACACATACTTGAGTATAGCTTCGGGGCTTACACAGGTCCCAATTTCTTATATCAATCTACAGCAACATTTTTAGACGACACTGCAGAACACCCACCATATGCACACACACGTACTCAGCTGTGGGGCTTATAAGACACGTATTTCATATCAATGTAGCAGTAGAACAAATATCACAATATCGGAATATAACTTCAATTAAGGAGGGAGGGAGAGGGAGGGAGAGGGAGGGGGGACTGGAGAGAGGGAGTGATGAAGGGATGAGAGGAAGTGTCCAGAGGTCACCCTGTGACTGATTAATTCCTCCTCAGACTGAGGGGATAAATAAATATATAAATTAAATGTGTAAGGCACATCTCTGTTGGCATCAGAACGCAGCCTATATCATCATGTCACTGGTGAGCCCCACCTGCCAGGCCATGCTAATGCTGTCACACTCCTGGGGACGAGGGTCTTTATCGGTTGGCAATGGCCAACAAAGTGATATGTCACCGCAACTGAGGTGGTGGACTTAAGTTTTCAATTCAGCATTCTGGAGATGTGGGTGGAAAATAAAAGAAACAGACAGGGGGAATTTGCCAGGCAGGACGAGCGGGGGAGATAACATTCCCGTGGGACGGGGGGGACGGGGTGGCTTTGTGGGGATTACAGTGTCTGTGGATGAGGAAGGCATTAGAGTGGAAACACAAGGCCAGGAGCCCCTGCAGGACAGGGAACAGCGGAGGAGGGTAAAGAGAGGGTGGCCGCGCTCTGAAACTGATACAGCTGCATTCTCCTCTAAACATCACAGGGCCAGCTAACCCCTCCACACATTCCCCCCTAACCCCCCAAAGCCCTCCCCCGTCGTGATGTAAGACAGGGGCCTCATCCCACCACTTTGTCTTCTGTGATTTATCAGAGAAAATGCCACTCCCTGTCCACCTTCAACCCCCCCCCCCCCCCCCCCCACATCCCCCTCTGTCCTCACCTCTCTAACTATTCCTTCCTATGCCCCCCCCATCCCCACTACACCCCACTACATCCTCACCCCTTTAACTATCCCTCTCTACGCCCCACACCCCCCTATGTCCTCGCCCCACACCCCCTCGCCCCACACCCCTCTAACTGTCCCTCCCTCTTCAACTGGCCCTGGAGACAGCTGGGCAAACACTGACCCGTATCGCCCCTTTATCCTCACGACCCCCAGATTCCCTGGTCGCTTCCCAGCCTCACTCCCAGCCTCGCCCCTGGCTCCACCCTCTACCTCGCCAGCCTAGCAACGGGGACAGTGGCCCACCCATGGCACCAGGGCCCTCTGTGGGACTATACACATGAGACGCTGGAATTCTAAACACTAAGAGCTCTGGCAAACAGCAAAGGTCAGGCAGAGACACAGACACTGAAGCAGGGTCTGGAATCTGAATGTGTGTGAATCTGGCTGAAAATTCCATTCAGGCTACAGCCAGCGATAAGCAAAGATAGCAAGGCAGTGTGAGTTCTGCCACAGACAGTGAGAAGAAGATAGGAGGATGAGAGAAGACAAGCTGCCCTCTTTCCTCCTTTGTGGGAAGATGAGGCGCTCCATTGAGTAGGGTTAAGCGTGGTGTTCCTGCGGCTGTGTTTATCCAGTGGTATGGCGACAGAGCTCAGAGTATTGACGGCCTGCCACCTTGTCCTCTCCCCGAGGGCAGGGCAGAAGGACACATTTTCATGACAACTACACATGTGCACACAGTGAAATAGGATGACTGGAATAAAAACACTACACCCCTCTCCTCTCCCCCCTCTCCCTCTCCCTCTTTCTCTCTCCCTCTCATTCTCATTCCTCCCCTATCATCATTTATGCTATTTGTGTCCGTACAAATTCCCCTACCTCTCTGCATCGCTCTCCCCCCAGTCTAGCTGTGTTCTCTTTGTCTGAACACATCCCTTTTCATTCCAGCATCTCTCCCTCTACCTTTCTCTCTAATGCTGATGAATGCACACATCATCCCTGTAGAGAAATGAAAGACAGAAAGGGATATAAGGAGGGCAAATGGTGAAGCGCTAATGATGTGCTGTACTATACCTGCAGTAGTCATTATCTAAAGTGGCAGTAGATAAAAGAGCCGAGTCTTGACCAAGATGATACTTAGTCAAGTAGAGTTCCACCGAGCTTTGTTCCTGTCAGTGACTAACATGGTGCATTGCTTAAACTGATACACATATGAAGAGAGAAACTCTAACACACACACGCAGACACTAACACAGATACACACACACACACATACAGAAGCCCCCCCCCCCCCCCCCCCCCCCGCGCCTGCTCCATTCCCCAGTGGTTTCAGTAATTAACCCAGCGCAGTGCTTATACAGGCTTATATAGTCTGTGAAGTACACATTTGCATACATAATACTTGCGAGTTCTGCATCGGTTCCACCCAACAAAACAGTCCTGATGCCTGATGCTTGTCTTTTATTAAAGCATGAGCATTAAAGTGAGAGAACGGGGCTCAGAAATGCCTGTACTCTGGCAATGCAAACAGGAAACAGCCCAGTGTATAGGCTAGGCTAGTATAATATAGACTAGCAGCCTGCCGTCCCATCCTCTAATTGACAGCAGGGATCATTAGCGCCATGACGAGTCTGGAGGAGACGTGAAAGTGGCTTCATTCCAGACACTGACCTGTAGTCAGGCACCATGCAGCAGCAACGGACCGATCGATGACCACACCACAGCACCTGACAAACACAGGCCACTGCTAAATATAGACCTGCGAATTAGGGCTGCATCTGTGTACATTTACTTCTATGTTACTTATAAGGCTCACACAGAGATGAGGGCGGTATAACCCCATATTGGACAGGCTCTGAACACACAGTAAGACTTCTAAGGACTGGATAGCCATAAAAATGATAATTTCAATCAATGTAATGCACCTTGAGGACAAAATTGTACTTTTTCAACTAGCTATATACAATAATTCAAAAATCCCATTTCCCCAAATATAGAAGATTTTAATTAGACCAGGAGCCACCCAGCAGTAAAATCAGATCAAATCTGTTGCTTCCCTCCAAGTGCAACCAGCAAACCATCACACAAACTGAGCCAATCGTTCAACCAAGCACAGCGGCTTTCACAACACAGCTGAGGGGTGGTGGTGATGGTGGTGGCCATGATCCTGCTCAAAAACAAAGCTGCTCTGTCAGGTGAAATAGGTCAGGTAGCCATTTTCTCCTGGGAGGGAGGTAGACTCTCTCACACTGCCTCTCCTCTCCTCCACCGGTAGCCTAGCGAGTGTGTCAGTGTGTGAGCCGCTGCTCTAGGGTCTAATTAATGCAGCACACTGTGCACCCATATGGCTACATGTGATTAAACAGATCGAAAAGAGAAGAGAGAGTCAACCACATGGGTCCCCATCTCCCTCTTTCTGGCCATGCAGCCTGGATTGCTGCGTTAGCTTGTTTTCTCTCTCTCTCTCTCTCTCCCTCTCTCTCTCTCTCTCTCTCTCTCTCATGGGGCTAAGACAGTGATTCGACCTTGACACAAAGGAGTTTGATTAGACCCAGGGAAATCAATACTGAAAATGTCCAAGTCAGTCAAACATACAATTAATTCTATATTTTGTCATGTCATTATGCCCAAGCAATTTTTCATCTCCAAGGCCAAAGCAAGGTAAATATGTATTTGTCTTTTCCTGTGTGGACAAAGGCTGCATGCGTTTCTCAGCCAGCTGAGCAGGCTGGGGCTCCGTCTCTATCTCCCAGCTATTACTGGTGCCATGGCTGCTGGCTTTCACTCTGTGTGCATGTGTTTGATTTGGGAGGGGCTCCCTGGGCTCACGGATGGGTGCTTTTGGAGATGTCATTTCTCTTCCTCCTCCTCCTCCCCTCCCAGCTTCCCTCTCTCCCTCTCTCTCTCCCCTCTTTGTCCTGCTTCACACATCTCAGGCATCAGGCGCTCTGGGGATGCGACATCTCTGCCTGCCTGCCTGTCCAATGACAGCAGCTCTCCTCCCCTTCCTTCCTTCCTTTCCTTTTCTTTATTTCTTCAGGGGCTGATGTGTGTGTACTGTATGTGTGTGGGGGAGAGGGAGAGGGAGAGGGAGAGGGAGAGGGAGAGGGAGAGGGAGAGGGAGAAATAGATGGAGAGGGAGGGAGAGAGAAAGAGATACGTGCATGTGTCAGAGATATGATTCCATATCTGTGCATGTGAGACATTCACTCACTGCCACTGAAAAGGTCACCAGATGTATTTCCGGCAAATACATAGAAGTGTGTTATAGGGGCAGCCATTTTACTCCTTCATAGCAATTCCCTCGGCACTGTCTGCAATTACATCAGTCCTCCTTTCTGGGGAGAACCAGTCACTCCATTAATGCGTTCAGTGCCACATCTCCTGTGGCTTGCCAAAGTTAATACATACATCCTCCATCACACATGACACAATCAAAATTACTGTAACTCATCTGTGCTTAGTATGAGGCCATTCCAGAAATGTCAAAACACCACCCCTACAATTAGAAAAATACACAAAAGACACACAAAGACAAACAGAACCAGAAACAAAACCAGAGGAGCTGACAAGATGGTTTTGATTATTTGCGATGTGTGAGGAGGTACGTTTCCCCCTTCACAGTCACCTGGGAATTGTGTTACGGCTGGGAAATCTGGAAGCAGTAAAAAAAGCAGAAAACTTCAGAGGGAGGTGGGCATGAAAGTTGGCTGGTCTGACCTGTGACCCCCTTCTCTCTCGACTGCTCCCTTTGAGCTGCTAAAAGGCGTGCGTTGTGAGAATCCAAAAGACAGCTGCGCCCCCCTTTCTTGAAGCGCTCTTGGGGAGTGCAGAGGTCCCCCTCTCTTAGTTCGGGCCTAAATGATGTGGGGTCAGGGGGGGCTGGTTGACCCCCAGTGGAGGTGGTCCGGCTGCGGCCGGGGATAGAGTTTCACTGGTTTATATGGCCAGTCTGGGCCACTCTGCTCAGCTCTGTGCTGTTATGTGGTTGAGGGGCCATCCATCCTGCCTGTGAACACAGCTCCCTGTTTTCTCTGATTTACTATCGCAAGAGATAATGAAGAAACCAGTGCCGCAGGGCTCTCTCTCACACACTCTCTCTCACACACTCTCTCTCACACACACTCTCATACACTCTCTCTCACATACTCTCTCTCACACACACTCTCATACACTCTCTCTCGCACACTCTCTCATACACTCTCACACACACTCTCATACACTCTCTCTCACACACTCTCTCATACACTCTCACACACACTCTCATACACTCTCACACACACTCTCATACACACTCTCTCACACACACTCTCATACACTCTCACACACACTCTCATACACTCTCTCTCACACACACACTCTCACACACTCTCTCTCACACACACTCTCATACACTCTCTCTCACACACACTCTCATACACTCTCTCACACACTCTCTCACACACACTCTCTCTCACACACACTCTCATACACTCTCTCTCACACACACTCTCATACACACACTCTCATACACTCTCTCTCACACACACTCTCACACACTCTCTCACACACACTCTCACACACACTCTCATACACTCTCTCTCACACACACTCTCATACACTCTCTCTCACACACTCTCTCTCACACACACTCTCATACACTCTCTCTCACACACTCTCATACACACATACACGTACACACCACACAGATACATGTAAATGCCACACAGATACATACACACATACACACCGCACACAGATACACATACACAACACATCACAGGAGGCTGCTGAGGGGAGAATGGCCATAATAATGGCCGGAACGGAGCAAATGGAATGGCATCAAACACATGTAAACCGTGTGTTTGATGTATTTGAAACCATTCCACCAATTCCGCTCCAGCCATTACAACGAGCCCATCCTCCCCAATGAAGGTGACACCAGCCTCCTGTGACTGCAACATATACGACAGTCACATCTAGGAGTGTGTGTGTGTGTGTGTGTGTGTGTGTGTGTGTGTGTGTGTGTGTATGTATATGTGTGTATACGTGTGTGTGTGTGTGTGTGTGTGCTGCATGGACAAGTTAATCTCATACCTCATATCTCTAGTTGAAACAATGCTGTACAATCAAATGCACTAAGATCAATGTTATTCATAGTGCTGTTATTGATCTCATGCATCGGGGAGTGAGGCAGAGTCAGGGTGCCTCAGATTACAGGGGCATTCACATGCATTTCATACTGTACTATACCCAGGGGAGCCCACTGAGCCAGCCCATACTGACAAACAGGACTGTTAATGTCATTACTGGGACAGCGTGGCAGTGTGAGACTGCACTGTGGGGCTTAGGGAACATACACGTACATACACACAAATAGCAGACCACTTTAGACTAATATAGTGTACACACTACTAGCGATGGGGGAAAAGAAATCGATGTAGTTACATATCTGGACCTTATTTTTGACGATATATCGTATCGTTTCGACAATACATATAGAATCGTGAGAATTGCAATACATACCGTATCGGCACCTAAGTATCATGATAATATGGTATTGTGAGTTCCCTGGCTATTCCCAGCCCTAGTATACACAGTTACTGCCACGTGAAGACGTACATGTTTTACCAAAGTAAATAACGACACACACTTTTTACTCGTCATCCATGGCTTAACCGGATAAATGATGGATATCCCCTCGCTAGTAAAGTAAGGGATTCTAAAAGTTTAGGATTACGGTAACAATATGTTCCGATTTAGAATTTGCAATTAGGATTAAGGAGTGGAGGGTAAAGAAGGTGTTGAATTAGATAGAGAGGTTTTGGTGCTGGTTTTCTCTCCAGAATGTACATTTAAGCAAGTGAACTGGATGATGAAACTAGTATTGAAACAGGCTTCAGAATATAATTTACAGCCCAAATAAGCGAGATACAGAGAGAGTTTGATTTAGATTCCTAGTCTTTCTTAAAGTCTGACTATGTTGGATTGACTAGAAATCCGTCAGCATTTCCCATCCTGTTCAATAGTCCCAGACTTCACCTGCAGCCTTAACGTGGTAAACACTGCACATGGCATGTTGTGCAGTACCAAGGACACAATCTGCATACGGTAATGAGTATTATAAACCAACGACATGAATGGGGTTCATCGTGGTAGAATGTGAGGCATTGTAGGATGCAGCTTCGATGTACTGTAAGGCATTAACAGTACAGGGTTTACCTTGTGTTTACGTTTTCTGCTATGCCTTATTTAACCTGATGTGTCATGAGCGTGAATGTGCTTTTGATGAAGGCCGTCAATTTCTTCATTATAATATGTGAGACAAATGCGAAGATAATTGTGTTGCCAAAACAACCACGCGCCCATGCACACACATCCACACGCAGAGTAAGAAACACTTCACACCGTTTAATTACTAGAGCTAGTTTATTAACATTGTTGTTGTCGTCTTTTGCCTTTAATCAGCGTGGCACAATGACTTCTAAAACAATACAAACCACTAAAAAATATCTAGTCTGTCTTTATACACATATACACATACATACAGTATTATACATATGTATACACATGTGAATCACGACCAACCATCACGACCAACTACAGATACTGTATCATAGAGAACACACATTTGTGGACACATACAAGTGATCCCTGATGGGAAAAATGATCTAAAATCTCTTAAAATCATTTCATATTGACCTGAATTTGATTGTGGGACACTTGGGCAGGCAGTGGCACTGACCACAGCAGACATATAGCCAGACAGACATATATACAGACAGATACACATACAGACATATATAGACGGATAGACATATAGACAGACAGACGTATAGACCGACAGACAGACAGGCAGACAAACAGACAGACAGATGTGACTGAACAGCTCCCCACAGACAATATGCAGCTGATTATACTATACTGTACAGGTTTGTGCTCTCTTAGTTCCTTCTCCATAGCCTGGCTATTCTCATCACACCAGCTCTGTCCCTATATCAAACCCAACACAAGCACTAAAAACCGAGGCGCCTTTGCCCCCATTAAAAGTACAGTGAGGCTATAGAAACTGGCTGGGCACTGTATTTGACATTTGGTTTAGGTTAGCACCCTGGCAGCGATACCATAACCCAATGGCATGGTAGTAGCAGTAGCAACAATGACTTTGACAGTCGTACGAATAATATCTGTATGAGAAAGCCTTTTCCCCTTGCCCTGTGCGATGTGCCTGGAGGCTTCTGTGCCTGGTGGAGAGAATGCCACAGGTTTGTGAGGACGTGAGGAGGGATACAGTCAGTATTGCCAACCAAACTGGGTAAGAGGAGATCAAATATGACAGTAACACCACCTGTGTAAGCTCAAATGTAGCTACAGTAAGTTGGCACAAGTTTACCTGGAGATACAAGCAGCTCTCGTATCCCTGCTGATGCCGTAACAACGCAGGTCTGTACTGTAGATTAAAGCTGTGCATACTCTGTGTGCATTTCTATAAGCGCATGCTTCTCTAAAGCACAGCTTTAACATGAACACATGTTGATAAAAGGTTTGTATGGAGAGGTTCATGCTTTATTGTCTCCACGGTTTAGTGACCATGACCTCGATTTTACGGTTTGACGGTGAATCAATTCCATCTCTTAGTGGTGGGAAAGGGATCAAACAGGAGAGTGAGTGATAATAACATAATAATAATAGATAATAACAGGTAAGACGATATGAAGAGGATCAACAAGCAGTCAAGATGATACATGACGATGTCTTTCTGAGTAGAAACAGTTGCAGCAAATAAACACTGTCAAATATGTAGAAACATCAACAGCATCATGGTAAGATGACAATATTTGCCCTATTCCAATGGCTAAATGTCACTGTGTCACCATCGCAAATCCAATAATGACAAACTAACACTTTAGCAGCCTGCTAAAACAGCAACATTTGCGAATAGCTGAGAAAGATATGGTTTGAAAAAACGACTTCTCTCTGTGGCCCATGCTGAAATACATTGGAGTTAACGTGTTTCTCGACAGAGGTGCAAATATACTACTGATCTCAAACATGCGTTAAGTTTACAATTCCATTAATTCACCACTAAATGACAAGAATTCGAATTATTAGAAAATCTTCAAATCAGCATTATCTGACATGTACAGTCAGCAAGTTTTTTTTGGGGGTGGGGGAGAATATCTGAGAGATAATAGCACCAGAAATGTAATCAATTTACAATCAAAAGTATAGTAATTTGGTGCCACGGTGATCAATACAGCACATATTAACAGATCAATACATCTGAACTGTGTGGTGTTACAGCATGACACAAAGGCAAATCCCTCAACAGGCCTTGTTCGTCGGTTACACCGTCAGACATGTCAACAATGAGATGTTGCTGTAATCGTTTTCGCTATAAGTTCCTACAATATGTAGCTCGCTTTCTCCTGTTTCTACAACATCAACAAAAAATGTGGCATACATAGACAGACTTGGAGTTGTACATCATGTAGCTTCAACATCACACCATATTTCACAGACATGTTGCAACAAATCTTACTAAGATACTAACTCTAAGCACAAACCAGTTTGGGGAGAGGGTTACCTTCGTCGTTTTAAGATGTCAGGCCAGTGTGGCATACCGTGAGTACCTACTCCTACAGTAACTTGATCTAAAATTCAAACAATCACTTCTACAATATTGTGCAAGTGTCTATATTAGTTTTGGTAGATACTTGACTATTTCCTTTGTGGCCACTGGTCAGCAACTGCCAGTTAAGAGAGTTCCTAACTTGTCAGGAGTCCTAATTAGCATGTATAGCATCTGCAAAAACAGAAAGAAACAAAAAAGAGGAAAATAACATGGCCAGCAGTAGTTTCAGAGTTTCCCCTCGCCTTCCATGGCTGGGTTAGAGAACAGAGAAAACGGTTGAACATTTAATCCCTTTCATGAAGAGGCTTAAAAAGCTGAAATGGTAACATTATTGTCACACAGAAAAAAATGTTTGTTTTACAGAGTCCCAGTTTGATGTGTTTACTCTCCAGTTCTCAATAGCCTTGTGTGGCCAGAGATAAACCAGCTAATGTCTCTCCCCTGATTCTCTCTGGGGAGAGCTGGGGCACTGGGGTAATTCTGACAAACACTCCTTTCTTTACAAAGATGTGTGTGTGTCGCTTGTGTGTGTGTGTAGGGAGAGGTGGCATTACAGAGAGGGGCAAGGAAGACAGACAAAAGGAGACAAAACCGTACTAAGAAGAGCGGTTGTGAACTTCATTCATGAATCCCTATATACGTGGCTCACTGAGGCTACACATCTTCATGCATGGAGGATTACCATTATCTGCTCAGTATGTGTGACAGTGGACAGATTATCCCCTTGATTATTTGCCTAGTCGATAAACAAAAAAAGGCAGTCCCTCCCCCTAAACTGGTTGAATAGGGCACAGTCAGAGCACTGTGAGAGGAAGATTGTACTAAATGACATGGACTCTCATAGTGGAGCGCCCAGTCCATGTTCCGCTGTGGCGAATACAACATAAGGATTAGATAGACGTTCCCTGAGCACAGTCAGCCCACTCTCTCTTTGTCCAGAGAAACAAACTCAGCGGATGGGAATCTCACGAGAGGAAGAAGCAGGGCTGACAATAGATAGCGGGAGAATCTCATCTCACCAGCCAATGGAGTGGTAATAAGTCAGAATAGACTAGAGCAGCTTCAGCAGTTGATCACAGAGGGCAGCTCTTAACATTGATCTATAGGAGTGTAAAAGCACTGGGAGAATCATGATCGTATCAATCATGTAAACATGACGCCTCATTTTACAGCTCGGCATTCTGGGTGAAGGGTAAATAAGTTGTGCACTGTATGGCACTAAAACCTGTCAAATCAT
The DNA here is from genome assembly GCF_002021735.2 of Oncorhynchus kisutch. Classification (NCBI taxonomy): domain Eukaryota; kingdom Metazoa; phylum Chordata; class Actinopteri; order Salmoniformes; family Salmonidae; genus Oncorhynchus; species Oncorhynchus kisutch. The sequence continues at coordinate 62,371,595 of NC_034176.2, forward strand.
GGATGAGATGTGGGCAATTTCCAGCATCGGAAATTAACCGTAAATTATTAAGAAAAAGTACCTCTGGTTTCTCTGGAGAGACCCCTCCTCACAAACATATTTTACGCTTTTAAAAAAGCACTAGAGAGAACATTACATCAACAGTTCATACATACACGCGTGTAACATTGAGGCATTTCTTTCTGCTAGTTTGACAACTATCGTTATTGTTTACTAAGACTTGCAATGTAAATCTACCATCATGTACAATAACAATACAAGAAATGAAGACCCGCGAGACAATAAAAGAAACGCACGGTGAAGAAACAACCAAACACAACGTACAGAATTACTGCAGACGAGTTCTGGTTCCACTTTTTCAGCAACAATGCAAAGCATTAACAACAACGACTTCTACTGCATCGTACAATAAAAACCCTCTGCCGGAGGAGCACACACTGACACACAGTCTCTGGAATGTAAATGTGCATTACAACTGTACAATAGATAGTCTAACAGAAACACAGTTCTACAGCACCGGCTTTAACACAGGCGTCCCATTTATTTAAGCAGTCCGTTTCAGGCTTGTGTCGCTACCATATCAAATCTAGAATGGACCAAGCGCTGCACACACTTCCTCTAATCAGCCAACTACAAAAGGGATGAGAGCACTGGCTGCTCTAAACGATCTAACTCAAACATATTGGACCAACAAATGACTACAATTCAATCGATGACTGCAGCCTAGGAAGGTAGGAATATGTGTGTGTCTTTACAGGAGAGGTTTTATATGAAAGGTACAGTATTTCATATCTAATGGAGTTACTCCATCTATTGACACAATTTGAGTGCAGAAATCCCTTGCAATAAATCAGGGATGAGAACTGGTGACTGTTCATTATCTGTATTTACAAACACCTGTTGCTGCACATCATCTGTGAGGAGGGTTCTGGGAGTAAAAGAGTAGTAGCCGTACTACAGTTTATACTGAGTAGCTGTACTACAGTTTATACTGAGTAGCTGTACTACAGTTTATACTGAGTAGCTGTACTACAGTCTGCAGTGAGTAGCTGTACTACAGTTTATACTGAGTAGCCGTACTACAGTTTATACTGAGTAGCTGTACGACAGTCTGCAGTGAGTAGCTGTACTACAGTCTGCAGTGAGTAGCTGTACTACAGTTTATACTGAGTAGCTGTACGACAGTCTGCAGTGAGTAGCTGTACTACAGTTTATACTGAGTAGCTGTACAAGTCTGCAGTGAGTAGCTGTACTACAGTTTATACTGAGTAGCTGTACTACAGTCTGCAGTGAGTAGCTGTACTACAGTTTATACTGAGTAGCTGTACTAGTCTGCAGTGAGTAGCTATACTACAGTTTGCAGTGAGTGCTTGATGTCCTCGTTTATTAGTCCATAACAGACACATGTTCAAAGACATTCAAGGCTGAGTGGAAAAACAAAAACATAAAAGCTTCTGATACAACAAAAATGTAATAAAAACAATTGTGATACATTCACATCCACAAAAGCTAAGCATAAAGACAAAAACAACTGTTTTTCTGTCACACAACTGCACTACCACAAGGCCCTGAAGACATCCTCCCTTCCCTAGGAGTGTGTGTGTCATTACATTTGTGTGTGTGTGTGTGTGTGTGGTGTATATTTATGCACATATAGAAGTGTGAGAAGGAGCAACCTGAGAGCAGGCCTGTCGTGTCGGGGTTGAGGTAGGTACCAGAGTAATACTGCTTTAGGCCATTACGTGACTGAGACACAGTAGAGAGCATAGAGTTCATAGGGGATCTATCTCTACAGAAGAGAGAGCCAGTGAGAAGACAGGGGGTCCGTCGGACAGCGGCCCTAACCCAGGCTACCGTAAGAGTATTGGCCTGGCTCAGGTTGGCTCTGCCTCAGGGAAGCTCCAGCTCCAGAGAGCATGGTTCTGGAGGAACAGGTGGAGCAGTGGTGGTGGCACTCCCAGATCTGACCCTGGATCAGATCCAAGTCTAATAACATCAAGTGTGTGTTTGCTCAGGAAGATGACAGCATGAGCACACTGAACTCAGACCTGTGAGTTAATACCTGTGGTCCACCTGTTAAACCATCTCCCTCTGGATTTACATGCAGCAGTGTGATAAAGGTTTTCCTGAAGCACTTTCAATTGTCAGTGTGGAGGAGGGATGGAGTGAGGGATCTGGGATGGACAGGCTTCGATAAGTCTGGACTATTCCTTTATGACAGAAGGGAATTGTTTTGAGCCCTGATTAAATATAAGAAAGGAGTGCACTGTGCCACAGCTTCGAGTGAGTGACAGGCAGGCCAAAAATCAGATTAGAACGACTCTATGGTCAATTAAAGAGCCAATTACCTGGTATCATATCAGATACATTAACATTTGTGGTTGTCAATGCCTAGAATGACATTGTGATACATTTGTGCTTGATTTTCTTAATACATCACATTCACTCGGTATCTAGCGCACAAACGCAGGCAGGCAGACAAGTACGCACGCGCGCACACATACAGTTCCATCACGCAATCATTCATAAATACACATATTATGTATGTCTCAATCGAGTGTAAATGTAACTAAAACCTCACCTGCCCAATGGAATATCTGCAGCAGTTCTCACATAGCAGTAAAACTGTCCTGAAATGATTAGTGGCAGTGCAGTGCATCGCTAACAGTCTTTTCAATCAACAGAAGCAACTAAGATTCAAATAAAACAAAGACAAAATATCTCAGACAAACACGATGGAAAACGCTGAAAAATGTCTTTACAAGTAGAATACATACAACAATATCATCTGTCAACTTGCATGAGGTACTGACATATCCACAAACAGCAATTCATCGACAGAGGGAAGCCAGGAGCTCTCACAACAGAAGTACATGTTTCATTATGAAAGAAAGAACAACTACAACATTGTTATCTTGAGGTAGAACGTGGACTTCAGCGTTTTCTTGAAGTGCTTTTCCGTTTGATTTTTTCTCTCTCCTTTTTCCGGCTTTCGACAAGCAGGAGAGCGGCGGTTCTTGACATCTGAGGTAGCGTGGCACCTGTTCTCGTGTTTTACGAACCGATCGCTCTACATGTAAAAGTAACTGAACGCAGGGGGAAAAGACGGATCCAAAAGGTTTCCCACGTCACATTCATTCCGGCTGAGGTAGGTTTTTGTTGAATCCTAAGGTTCACAGAGCCAAGTTAAGAACCTGTATGAAGGCCGAGAACTAATAAAAAAAAACAAAAAAAACGATATCACTGAAAATAAAAGTCCTGAGACAGAGAATATATGAAATCACTGGAAGAAGGCCTTAGTCTTCGTTGGATGCGTTTGTGGAATCCTTGCTAGGCTAAGAGGAGGCAGCAGTCTTTGACATTGAAAGAAAAAGTAGAAATAAGGCCAATAACTTAAAACCTTTTTGTGAGATAGTAGAGAAATAAAAACATATTTGATTCTGAGATAAAATGACGAGTGTATAACAAAGACATTCTGGACATCTATTCTGTGTGCTGCCGGCAACCAGAAAATGAAGGAAGTAAAAAAAAACAAGAACACATCATTCACCTGCCAAAGCTAAAATCTAGCCGTCCATCACAAAAGCGCACCAAAAACCTAGGCCGGGGACACCTCCAAGAACGAGTCCAAGACCCTATAACTTTTCCAGAAAGCGACTTATTTAACTTACCAATAATACAATAATACAAGAAAAAACGAATATGAAAGGAAATGCTTCGGTCGACCTGAGTGTGATACGAGTCTGAGGTGACACTGTGACCGTGGCACAGACTTGACCTTCATGTTTCCATCAGGTCTGGTCCTGCTGGGTGACCCCGGCCACAGCCCTGTCACTGGCCCCCCGGCCCTCTGCTGGAGGCCTCTGGAACTGCGCCTCTCTGTCCTCCTCCACAAGGCTGAAGTCATCCAACGGCAGAGTGGACAACTGGGTCTCGTTCAGCGCACAGGACACCCGGGACCTATCCAACTGGAAACACACACACACAGTAATGTAGTTAAAGATGGAATGTGTAGTAGGGGAAACAGCGCTACCGTCCCCCGGGCCGTTACTGTTGTTCTGTTGACAAGGTGAAAATTGCAGTACAAATAGTGCTGTTCTATCACGTGTGCAATGAGGGGAAAACTGTTAGTTGTTTGCAGTAACTATGCTGTTGTTGTAATATTGTTAACGGGCGTGGCAGTTTCACCAATGAACGATTCCAGCTTTAATATGGTAATATAGAAAATGGCTAATCTAACGTAAATCTAACGTAAATCTAACGTAAATCTAATGTACATCGAACGTAAATCTAACGTAAATCTAACGTAAATCTAACGTAAATCTAGCCCATTGCATCATTCTAGACTTGGATAAATTGAACTCTTTTGACTTGATTTCAGTTGACTACTTGGTGACAGGCCCTCTACTCACCATGCGTGAACTGTCTGCTAGGTCTCCACAGTGGGACGGGCCTGAGAAGAGTCTCTCCAGCTCGTTGCTGTCTCCCCTGCTCTTCCCAGCAACCGTTCCGTTCCCTTCCATGCCTGACCTGCTCACCCCGTTTAAGGCCAGGGCCCCCTGGGAGGAGGACGACGATTCTAGGGAAATGTTACGCCCGGCCTGGGGGGTGGCCTGCACTGTCTTACACGTCATCAACCTGGAGGAACACAATTCCCACAAAAACCCACCGTCAGGCCCCCTGCCAGGATCAAGCCCACACAGACACACATAGTTTCCTTGTCGTTGCACCAATACTCACCTCCCCCTGTAGCTGAACATGAGGAAGAGCACGCAGAAAACGATGCAGGTGACTCCTATATGGATGCCGATGATGATGCCGGCTGTAGAGGTCTTGCTCTGTTCATCCTTCACACAGTCACAGGGGGTGTTCAGCACTGTAGAGACACACACACACACACACACACACACACACACACACACACACACACACACACACACACACACACACACACACACACACACACACACACACACACACACACACACACACACACACACACACACACACACACACAACCCAGTAAGGACAACAGCAATGCCACGCAGCACAGTGACACACACATACACACAGAGAAACAAAGCCCACAGCACAGAGCTGTCATACAGTACATCCCCCAATCTAATCTAGTGCTGTCAGCCAGACTACCAATGCTGTGGCAGCATGGAGTGATCCAGTCAAACGGAGAGCTGTAAACACACAACAGCAGCCTGCATGAGGCCTCTTCAATGCTGCTCTGAAAAGATTACAGGAGGTGTGAGCCCTGGTCTGCGTGAGTGTTTGTGTGCGTGTGCAGCAGGAAGTCACCTGATTTCTCCACAGCCTCCTTCAGTGAGACGAAGCGCATGGTGGCGTTGCCGTCTCCGTGTTGGTTGAAGGCCAGAACCTTAATCTCATACACCAGGGTTGGATCTGAGGAGAGGATGAACAGAGAGAGAGAGAGAGCAGTTGAGACATATAGCCACATGAATAGAGTTGGCTTCTAATGTACAATCATTCAAGGCATGGCTTTAACACATTCACTGTGTAACAACCCTTCAACACATCTCCATGGATCATCCGACCCCCAGCCCCTAGCCCCTAGCCCCCAGCCCCTAGCCCCCAGCCCCTAGCCCCCAGTCCCCTGTCCCTAGCCTCTAGCCCCTAGCCCCCAGCCCACAGCCCCCAGCCCATGTCCCCCTGTCTCACCCAGCTGGGTGATGTTGTACTGGGTGACGTTGCGGGTGAAGGTGAGTGGTCCGGTGAAGAGGGGGGTGTGGACCCTCCTGTAGTACAGCCTGAAGCCCTCATGTTGGCCCATCTTAGAGGATGGCTCCCACACGGCCTGCACCACACTGCTGTTCACCAATTTAATGAACAGTGACGGGGGTGCTGGCACTGAAACACACACAGTGGTGTTAGAATCCACTAAACATCCACATAACAAAAACAAACTACACGATATATTAAATTAAACACAAGCCATCAGGCTTGTTAAGTCAACCATGTTTTAGTCTATAAAACAGGTCTTTAGTACTTTCTCAGTATATCTCAGTCAGGTATGTGGCTACAGTACTACAGACTCCTGTAGGTGTTTTACAGAACCTTTACAATAAACAACTCATAAAAACCTTTTTTGGTCCATGTAATTACCACCAGTTAAGTGAGCGTTTATGTGTGTGTGTGCGCAAGTCTTTGTGTGTGCTGTTTGCATATGCTTCTGTGTGTGTGTGTGTGTGTGTGTGTGTGTGTGTGTGTGTGGGGGGGGTGCTCTATTTGTGTTTGTGCAAGTGTGTGTGTATGTGTGCAAGTGTGTGCGTTCGCAAGGCACACCTTCGCCGAGTGTGCTCTCGGTGGCACTCTCGGAGGGCTTGCTGGCTCCGCGGGACGTGTAGGCCTTCACATAGAAGGTATAGCCGGTGGAGGGCTCCAGATCACCCACGACCTGCTGTAGAGTCACCTTACTGACGGCTTCCTGGTACTCCATCTCCACAGGGTCTGAGAGAGGGATGGACATGGAAGGAGAAAGAGAGAGAGAAAAAGAGAGAGCGAGATTGTTCAATTTAACTGTAAAAAATGGAGTTGTTTCAACTAATTATTACTAAGTAACTCTTTTTGTAAGGGGTAGATCAGCTTTAATATTGCAGATAAATTGTGGCTTCTATCAACGTAATTATCTGCATCATTTCCAATCCCCCCATATATATTTATGGAAAAAATATTTAAAAAAATAAATAATATATATTAAAAATATATATATTTTCCTAACCCTACCAGCCCTCCCCTAATTGCAGTAAACTAATGAACAACAACACTTAGGCTTCTACTTCCGGCTTATACATAGGCAAAAATGCAGTACATTTTTGCTCATCTTGTCTCACATGTTCATTCAGCTATACATTATGATTTGAGCATCTTAACTAAAAAGAGGCTGTGAAACTGGTTAACCACACAGTGCTTTTCAACGTACATATTTGAGATACATTATTACGTGAATCATTATTCAACATGTCCTCAAGTGGGATTTGAACTCACAACCTCACGGTCCACAGCATTCCAAGCTTCCTGCTACACCACCATGTCTGTGTCAATTCTCAGATAATCAAATCAAACTTTATTAGTCACCATGCGCCGAATACAACAAGTGTAGACTTTACCGTGAAATGCTTACTTACAAGCCCTTAACCAACAGTGCCGTTCAAGAAGAAGAAAATATTTACCAAGTAGACTAAAATAAAAAGTCATAATAAAAGTAACACAAAAGGAATAACAAAGCTATATACAGGGAGCCCCGGTACTATACGGCTTTTCTGAATAGTTGGCATATTACTCTGTCCTAATATTACTACTTAATCACTATAATAAATAAAAATTGTTTTTCTTGAGTGTACTTTTAACAGAGCTGAGATTTACTTTGAAGTGCAAAGTGTAGCAATAGAGGTGAACTCCACTATTGACAAAGACATGGTGGTGTAGCAGGAGAATTGTACTGCCATGAACCAAGAGGTTGTGAGTTCAAATCCCAGGTGAGGACATGTTGGGTATGAATTACTGTAAAAATGCACACTGTCAAATAAGTTGAAAATATGTTGAAAGCACTGTGTGTGAAACTAGTTCCACAGGTTATTTTTTAGGAAGATGCCCAAATAAGAATTTTTAGTTGACTGAACATATGAGACAATTTGAGCAAACACATCATTTTAAGTTGCTTGAATCTTTGCCTTCATTTTCTCAAGGTGGAGCTACAGTAAGTTTGGGCCAACTCATTCTATATTTTTGGGGGTAATACCTGGACCAGAAATGTTTGTAAACACACAAACAAAGGCTGCGGAACTAGTTACTTAATAATAATTAGTTGAAACAATTAGATTTTATTTTACAGTGTACTGTCAGGATTTGGTAATAGGGTCTGTGACTGTGAACAACAGAGCTTAGTGAATCGAGGGGGTGGCTCTAGGTGAGTGCTTGTTAAATTTGAAGAGAGAGGGGGGTTACAGTTCGTTATGGCCCTTAAGTCAAAGTTCCTCACCCATAACCATTATCTATCTACCTCTAGCTCTCAGCCCATTGGGGCAGCCTGTCTTTGGTAGGTAATTAAAGCAGTTCCTATAGGCTAGCCCCTGGGGCCTTTAATTATACATCTGATAGCACTACAGAAGAGAGAGCAGCAGCTGTGCCTGGGTGACGTACTCCTTCGCTGCTGCACACACACCCATAGAGATACACACATGTCAGCACACACACACACACACACACACACACACACACACACACACACACACACACACACACACACACACACACACACACACACACACACACACACACACACACACACACACACACACACACACACAAACACTCAATCAAACAACCACACACACACACACTGGAGATTGCCAACCCAAACACACCTCACACCCCCAGCAAATAAACATTAACATGGCAACATCAAATTTAGTCTCATTCAATTATCAATTAAAAGCCACTTTTATGGCTCCTCTACATGAAGGATGAGGATGGCTGAGCGTCCATCCAACCTAGCGTGGCTGGAGAAACAGGTGTCCTGTTACAGTACGTCCTCACTGCTCTCTCCTGCTGTCTGTCTGCTGTTCTCTCCTCTCTCCTGCTGTCTGTCTACTGCTCTCTCCTGCTGCCTGTCTGCTGCTCTCTCCTGCTGTCTGTCTACTGCTCTCTCCTTCTGTCTGTCTACTGCTCTCTCTTGCTGTCTGTCTACTGCTCTCTCCTGCTGTTTGTCTACTGCTCTCTCCTCTCTCCTGCTGCCTGTCTACTGCTCTCTCCTCTCTCCTGCTGTCTGTCTACTGCTCTCTCCTGCTGTCTGTCTACTGCTCTCTCCTGCTGTCTGTCTACTGCTCTCTCCTGCTGTCTGTCTACTGCTCTCTCCTCTCTCCTGCTGTCTGTCTACTGCTCTCTCCTGCTGTCTGTCTACTGCTCTCTCCTCTCTCCTGCTGTCTGTCTACGGCTCTCTCCTGCTGTATGTCTATTGCTCTCTCCTGCTGTCTGTCTACTGCTCCCTCCTCTCTCCTGCTGTCTGTCTACTGCTCTCTCCTCCCTCCTCTCCTCTGCTGTCTGTCTACTGCTCTCTCCTCCCTCCTCTCTCCTGCTGTCTGTCTACTGCTCTCTCCTCCCTCCTCTCCCCTGCTGTCTGTCTACTGCTCTCTCCTCCCTCCTCTCTCCTGCTGTCTGTCTACTGCTCTCTCCTCCCTCCTCTCTCCTGCTGTCTGTCTACTGCTCTCTCCTCCCTCCTCTCCCCTGCTGTCTGTCTACGGCTCTCTCCTGCTGTATGTCTACTGCTCTCTCCTGCTGTCTGTCTACTGCTCTCTCCTCTCTCCTGCTGTCTGTCTACTGCTCTCTCCTGCTGTCTGTCTACTGCTCTCTCCTCCCTCTTCTCTCCTGCTGTCTGTCTACTGCTCTCTCCTCCCTCCTCTCCCCTGCTGTCTGTCTACTGCTCTCTCCTCCCTCCTCTCTCCTGCTGTCTGTCTACTGCTCTCTCCTCCCTCCTCTCTCCTGCTGTCTGTCTACTGCTCTCTCCTGCTGTCTGTCTACTGCTCTCTCCTCCCTCCTCTCTCCTGCTGTCTGTCTACTGCTCTCACCTCCCTCCTCTCCCCTGCTGTCTGTCTACTGCTCTCTCCTCCCTCCTCTCTCCTGCTGTCTGTCTACTGCTCTCTCCTCCCTCCTGCTGTCTCCTGTTTTCTCATTCTCATTTTCTACCTCTTACTCTTTTCCTTTTCCTCTCCCTTCCCATCCTCTCTTCAGTTCTCTCCTGCTCTTTCATCCTCTCTCCTGCTATCTCCTCTTTGTAGCTTCCCTTCTGCTTTTTCCTGCTCTCTCCTCCTCTCACCTACTCTCTCCCCTCCTATTCCAGCTCTCAGCTCAGTGAGGGCCCAGGGGAAGAGGAGCTAGAGGAGGGGTGACGCTGGAAGAGAAGCTCTAGTCAGCCCAAGGGGAAGCCAGCCTCCCCTCCCCAGCACAGCTACCTGGTGCCCCATATAGTCTACACCCACCGCTCCATAACACACAGACCACTCTACCTACTGTACACACCACACTCCCTACGGTTCAGTATCATCTCTACCACACGCTAAGGGCAGACATCCCAATAACCTCAGTAAAACAACATACGTCTCATAGAGAGCTAATGCATTGAAGCAAAACAGCTTTCTTTCAGGTGACAGCTAGATGGTAGAGAATGTACTACAATGACTCGGTATCTAGTCTCCCCATAGTGAACCAGTTCACCTGAGGCAGAGCAGTATTGTGTGTTTCAGTGGTGTGTTAGAGACGGTGTTACCCACGAACCTGTGGTCCTGCGGATGTGGAGCACGTAGCCGATAATCTCCTGAGTGTCCTGGGCAGACTCCTTCCAGGACACCTGGATGGCGTTGGGTGAGAGGGCCTCGGCCCGCACCACACTGGGCATCCCTGGCAGGCCGTCTGCCCACAGCACGGTGAGACGGGCACTGGCCTGGGTGGAGCCGGCACTGTTCTCAGCGATGCACTGGTAGATGGCTTCGTCCTCCTGACTGATGCCATAGATGGTCAGCGTGCTTGAGGAAGAAGAGGAGGGAGGAAGAGGAGGCCGAAGAGGAGGGAAGAAGGAGGGGTAAAGAAGGAGGGAGTAAAGGAGACATAGGAAAGACGTGAGTCTCTGGTTTGCAGCGAGAAGGATTAGGATATTATTGGGTAGTGTAGAGAAAGCAAACAGGAAGCTCTCAGAGATGAATATTGATTTCGAAGATGACTGTATTGTGCGTGCGGTGGCATTTTCTAAGGAAGACAAAGCCGGCAAAACCTGACAAGGGCTTTGTTTAAAACTCTCACAGCAGGCAGTCAAGCAAATAATAGAATACCATATGAAATCTGTCTGTGTAGCATCTGAATCAGTCTTATTTACAATACACCAGTAGTAGGGCATTTCTACTAGCCGGTTTCCTCCTCTTTTATGTCTCAATCCTAAGCAGATACACTGTCACTACAGAATGAGCCTGCTGGGAGTGGATTAGTCGTTACTGGAGGATGGGATGGAGGTGGGGGGTGGTGGTGCACACCTAACTCCCCTGTTTTCAATGTTTCTCTCTCCACCCTTCTTCCCCTCTGCCTCCCTTCCAATCCCTCCTTCCTCCCTCTATCTGCCGTTGCTGAAGGATGACTTGATGGTGTGTGTGTGTGTGTAGTATGGGGTGATGTGTGTGGGGGGTGGAGGGCATATGGGGGGGGGGGGTATTATTAGAGCTGAATACATAATCATCTGCTCTTCTCCTCTTAATCCTGAGGGGATGAGAAAATAAAAGATTTAACACAGAGGAGCATAATATGGAAATGAACCCCTCCAGCATATTGTATTTCTTTGGGATAGACGCCGACAGCTAGTGTGAGAAGTGCGTTTTTGAAAAGCTTCAAGGTGGGAGTGTAAGATCAATCATTGTTTGCAAATGAACGCCTTATATTCTATCCATTTCTCACGTCCTGCCTGCTGATTAGGTCTGCTATTCTACAGAAAGGCCTCAAACACGAACTTCAATCTATCTCTTCTCTCCGTATCATTGTGTGTCTGACTCCAGTTGACTTAGATATGTCTGCAGCTGTTTAAACGGGCTGGAGGTGTCCACACAGACAGATGGGCCACATCCGTCTTCACTACCTTTCCAGGGCACCTCGAGCCCGTTTAAATGTGGGAGAAAAAGGGGCCAGTCTGTTCATGCTGTAGGTGTGTGGTCTCTGAATGAGAAACCTGTGGGTGTTCTTTAGGGTTTTCCGATTCAATGAACAAAGTTGTTGACGTGGAAAGACAGAAGGAATTCAAGGACACAACATGAGCATAAGGACAAGATCATAGTGTACATTTAGGGTTGCTGGTTTGTAATCTCCGAGCCGACTAGATGAAAATGACTTACATGTAAATGCCTATACTGTACCCCTCACAATAAAGCCCCACAGTGGAGGTGTCATAATACCCATAAAACCTAGCGGTCAAACAAGGAAATGGTTCCAATTGTTTTTCCCTTAGGGGATTTTAGAAACACTTAAAATAAGGGCTGTGTTTCATGTAGGCTTACCCTGGTGTGACGTTTTGATAACTGTGTAAATCTCTCTCGGACAAGGTGACTTTTATCAATATATTCAGCTCTATTTACTCTCAGATTTGAAAATGCAAATTAGCATCAAAGTAGACATCATGCAAGACTACAAATCCCTGCAAGCTCCTGCACGTCATCTCTTAATCCACAGATTCTTACCTTCGCCTCGATTCGACAGTCTTGTCCAGATCATCATGATATTTGTAGTTCTATATGATATCCACATGAGCAGCTAATTCGCATTTCATTTGTTGGGGGTAAATACAGGCAAATATATTGATAAAGGTCCCCTTGTCCGAAAGAGATTTACATGGTTATCAAAACGTCATGCCGGAGCAAAACACAGAAACACAGCCCTTAATTTAGGTGTTTCCCTATGGGAAACACTTATGGTGGAAAAACAATTGGAACCATTTCCCTGTTTTGACTGCTAGGTATTATGGGTATTATGACTCATATTGTGGTACTCTATGAGGAACCATGAGGGGAGAATGTAGTCCGGTTTAATTACTGAGGTAAAGAACAGTGACTTTATATACTTGACGTTTCACAAGTGAAGGGGTGGAGGGGACTGGTGTTGGTCTTACAGTTCAATTAACATTATACTGTATGAAGTATGATGAGGAGTGGACCATTCGATTACCTTTTAGAAATGTATGTTATATGAAGGAGTGACTTCAGAGGTCCACTGGTTTCAGTGTAGAGAGAGATTGACAGAGAGAGACAAAGAGAGAGAGAGAGAGGGTTGGGTTGTGAGGAGAGCCATTATTCCAGAGGATAGGTTGGCCCAGGGTCTGCCAGGTGGAATCAATCTCACCAGGCCTGTCTAGTTATTTATTAGGACGGAAAAGGCTTTCTGTTTCATCTTCCTGATGGGTTATGGCTAGAAAGAATGCACATTTAATTAAAACAAATATTTATTTAGCATTTTAGCTCACCCTAACCATAACCCTTTGATCCACCTTAACCTGATTCTCCTAACCTGCTACATACATTTTCCTAACCTGCTGCATAAGTTAGGAAGTCTGAGAAAAGCTGTAACCCTTATTAGTCAAAACCCTCCTGAGGCACACCTTCCTTCTCCTTCTCCAGGCCAATCTCACCTTTGACCTCTCAGGTGGCAGCAGTCGAGCGCCCATTTCTGACAGCCTTTCAAGTGAGGGGTGGATGAAGTGTTTTCAGCCAGGCAACCTGACCAGACGCCACAGACACACACCAAAGAGGCCCCAAGGGAGGAACTACTGAACGTCAGCCTGGCCTGAACAGATCAGAGCAGGAAGGGGATTCTGGGAAATTTCACAAGGCACTGCATATTTCAGACAGTCCGGCAGCAGCCCCCTGGCCCTGTAGTTCCCCAACACTGTTCTCTCTCCCAGTTTACATACATACACACCTGGGTTTCCGTTTGGAAAAGGTGGTGCTGGAAATTTGACCGGCAACATTTACATTTACCGGACATTAGAGAAACTACGTCCCAAGGATCCCGGTTAGCACGGACCCAATTGAACCACGACTTACATTCGAGCAATGAGGAAAAAGTAGGTGGTTGTATTCGGTAAACGTTTTTATTAAAAGTATGAATTTCAGCAACCCGTGAAGGACCGCAATTGTATAGGACAAACACAAGTACAGCTAAGCGTTTTCAGAATATAATGTTTACATACTGTTTTACCCTCTTCATATGTATATACTATATTCTAATCAAGGCTCATATAACTACTGCTGTACACACCTTTTCTATTCATATACTGCCCATAATGTCTATAGACACCATCACACTGTACATATACATACACCTTAGCCAAATACATTTAAACGCAGTTTTTCACAATTCCTGACATTTAATCCCAGTAAAAAATTCCTGTCTTAGGTCAGTTAAGATCACCACTTTATTTTAAGTGAAATGTCAGAATAATAGCAGAGAATGATTTATTTCAGCCTTTATTTCTTTCATCACATTCCCAGTGGGTCAGAAGTTTACATTCACTCAATTAGTATTTGGTAGCATTGCCTTTAAATTGTTTAACTTGAGTCAAATGTTTTGTGCAGCCTTCCACAAGCTTCCCACAATAAGTGGGATGAATTTTGTCCCATTCCTCCTGACAGAGCTGGTGTAACTGAGTCAGGTTTGTAGGCCTCCTTGCTCGCACATGCTTTTTCAGTTTTGGACACATATTTTCTATAGGATTGAGGTCAGTGCTTTGTGATGGCCACTCCAATACATTGACTTTGTTGTCCTTAGGCCATTTTGCCACAACTTTGGAAGTATGCTTGGGGTCATTGTCCATTTGGAACACCCATTTGCAACCAAAGTTTAACTTCCTGACTGATGTATTGAGATGTTGCTTCAATATATCCACCTAATTTTCCTCCCTCATGATGCCATCTATTTTGTGAAGTACACCAGTCCCTCCTGCAGCAAAGCACCCCCACAACATGACGCTGCCACCTTCGTGCTTCACGGTTGGAATGGTGATCTTCAACTTGCAAGCCTCCCCCTTTTTCCTCCACAACATAATGATGGTCATTATGGCCATTTTTGTTTCATCAGACCAGAGGACATTTCTCCAAAAAGTATGATCTATGTCCCCATGTGCAGTTGCAAACAGTAGTCTGGCTTTTTTATGGCGGTTTAGGAGCAGTGGCTTCTTCCTTGCTGAGCGGCCTTTCAGGCTATGTCGATATAGGACACGTTTTACTGTGGATATAGCAGTATGACAGCTGTGTGGTCCCATGGTGTTTATACTTGCGTACTATTGTTTGTACAGATGAACGTGGTACCTTCAGGCATTTGGAAATTGCTCTCAATGATGAACCAAACTGCAATCAGGTCTACAATTTTTTTTCTGATTTCTTGGCTGATTTCTTCTGATTTTCCCATGATGTCAAGCAAAGAGGCACTGAGTTTGAAGGTAGGCCTTGAAATACATCCACAGGTACACCACCAATTGATTCAAATAATGTCAATTAGCATTTCAGAAGCTTCTAAAGCCATGACATCAATTTCTGGAATTTTCCAAGCTATTTAACCGTCAACTTAGTGTATGTAAACTTCTGACCCACTGGAATTGTGATACAGTGAATTATAAGTGAAAATGACTTGTGTCATACACAAAGTAGATGTCCTAACCGACTTGCCAAAACTATAGTTTGTTAACAAGAAATTTGTGGAGTGGTTGAAAAACGAGTTTTAATGACTCCAACCTAAGTGTATGTAAACTTCTGAATTAGATTCCAGACTCCGTCATTGCTCGTTCTAATATTTATTTATTTATTAATTCCTTTCTTTTAATTTTTAGGATTTACATGTGTTGTTTTGTATTGTTAGTTACTACTGCACTGTTGAAGCTAGGAACATAAGCATTTCGCTACACCCGCTGTAGCATCCGCAAAATATGTGTTTGTTTTTAACGAGAATCGAATGATGGTGGCTCAATGCTGTTGCTAGAAAATCCCACAACCAGTTATCAAAACGCAACTCCGACCTCGATGCAAGAAAACAGAGTTGAGCACTCAGCCAGCGACATTCCTGCCCCTCTTCCCAGAGACCTTATGCTTTGAGGTTGGATGGGTCTGACCAGACTTATAACGTGACTCCTGTGCTGTACCCTCTTCAGCAGCTCTGACTAGCAACCATTGGGCTGCCAGGCAGACTGAGGAACCGGATGCGGCTGCTCCCTAGGATTGTGTCAGTCATCTGGCAGATCACACAGAGTCTTTGACTGGTTAAAGAAAGAAACTATAGCTACTGCAGTCAGAGGAACAATAGCATCACACAGGAGGACAACCAACGCATAGAGACTTTGAAGTGCGAGAGAGAGAGAGACTGAGAAAAAGAGAGAAAAGGAGAGAAAGAGCATGCCAGAAAGAGTGAGAGAAAACCATTCCTGATAAGGGGGGGGGGGGAGAGCATCTTAGAAACAGAAAGATAGAGTGTGAGTCAGTGTTTTGGGCAAAGTGTGTGTAAGTTGGGAAGAAAAGATCTGTGGTTGGGCCATCTGCCTGGTCTTGCTGTCATGACAGACCGGCAGGTTGACAGCATCATTTACTCATCAGTTCAAGGCCACTTCATCGATTAATGGATTCCCCCCCAGGCTGGGTGAGGGGGCTGGAGCTGGATGGGCTCACTGGGCTGGGGCTAGGGAGCTGTGTGGGCTTACTGGGTTGGGGATAGGGAGCTGTGTGGGCTTACTGGGTTGGGGATAGGGAGCTGTGTGGTCTCACTGGGCTGGGGCTAGGGAGCTGTGTGGGCTTACTGGGTTGGGGATAGGGAGCTGTGTGGTCTAACTGGGCTGGGGCTAGGGAGCTGTGTGGGCTTACTGGGTTGGGGATAGGGAGCTGTGTGGTCTCACTAGACTGGGGCTAGGGATCTGTGTGGTCTCACTGAGCTGGGGCTAGGGAGCTGTGTGGGCTTACTGGGTTGGGGATAGGGAGCTGTGTGGTCTTACTGGGTTGGGGATAGGGAGCTGTGTGGGCTTACTGGGTTGGGGCTAGGGAGCTGTGTGGGCTTACTGGGTTGGGGCTAGGGAGCTGTGTGGGCTTACTGGGCTGGGGCTAGGGAGCTGTGTGGGCTTACTGGGTTGGGGCTAGGGAGCTGTGTGGTCTCACTGGGCTGGGGCTAGGGAGCTGTGTGGGCTTACTGGGTTGGGGCTAGGGAGCTGTGTGGTCTCACTGGGCTGGGGCTAGGGAGCTGTGTGGGCTTACTGGGTTGGGGATAGGGAGCTGTGTGGTCTCACTGGGTTGGGGATAGGGAGCTGTGTGGGCTTACTGGGATGGGGATAGGGAGCTGTGTGGGCTTACTGGGTTGGGGATAGGGAGCTGTGTGGTCTCACTGGGTTGGGGATAGGGAGCTGTGTGGGCTTACTGGGTTGGGGATAGGGAGCTGTGTGGGCTTACTGGGTTGGGGATAGGGAGCTGTGTGGGCTTACTGGGTTGGGGATAGGGAGCTGTGTGGGCTCACTGGGTTGGGGATAGGGAGCTGTGTGGGCTTACTGGGTTGGGGATAGGGAGCTGTGTGGTCTCACTGGGTTGGGGATAGGGAGCTGTGTGGGCTTACTGGGTTGGGGCTAGGGAGCTGTGTGGTCTCACTGGGCTGGGGCTAGGGAGCTGTGTGGGCTTACTGGGTTGGGGATAGGGAGCTGTGTGGTCTCACTGGGTTGGGGATAGGGAGCTGTGTGGGCTTACTGGGATGGGGATAGGGAGCTGTGTGGGCTTACTGGGTTGGGGATAGGGAGCTGTGTGGTCTCACTGGGTTGGGGATAGGGAGCTGTGTGGGCTTACTGGGTTGGGGATAGGGAGCTGTGTGGGCTTACTGGGTTGGGGATAGGGAGCTGTGTGGGCTTACTGGGTTGGGGATAGGGAGCTGTGTGGTCTCACTAGACTGGGGCTAGGGATCTGTGTGGTCTCACTGAGCTGGGGCTAGGGAGCTGTGTGGGCTTACTGGGTTGGGGATAGGGAGCTGTGTGGTCTTACTGGGTTGGGGATAGGGAGCTGTGTGGGCTTACTGGGTTGGGGCTAGGGAGCTGTGTGGGCTTACTGGGTTGGGGCTAGGGAGCTGTGTGGGCTTACTGGGCTGGGGCTAGGGAGCTGTGTGGGCTTACTGGGTTGGGGCTAGGGAGCTGTGTGGTCTCACTGGGCTGGGGCTAGGGAGCTGTGTGGGCTTACTGGGTTGGGGCTAGGGAGCTGTGTGGTCTCACTGGGCTGGGGCTAGGGAGCTGTGTGGGCTTACTGGGTTGGGGATAGGGAGCTGTGTGGTCTCACTGGGTTGGGGATAGGGAGCTGTGTGGGCTTACTGGGATGGGGATAGGGAGCTGTGTGGGCTTACTGGGTTGGGGATAGGGAGCTGTGTGGTCTCACTGGGTTGGGGATAGGGAGCTGTGTGGGCTTACTGGGTTGGGGATAGGGAGCTGTGTGGGCTTACTGGGTTGGGGATAGGGAGCTGTGTGGGCTTACTGGGTTGGGGATAGGGAGCTGTGTGGGCTCACTGGGTTGGGGATAGGGAGCTGTGTGGGCTTACTGGGTTGGGGATAGGGAGCTGTGTGGTCTCACTGGGTTGGGGATAGGGAGCTGTGTGGGCTTACTGGGTTGGGGCTAGGGAGCTGTGTGGTCTCACTGGGCTGGGGCTAGGGAGCTGTGTGGGCTTACTGGGTTGGGGATAGGGAGCTGTGTGGTCTCACTGGGTTGGGGATAGGGAGCTGTGTGGGCTTACTGGGATGGGGATAGGGAGCTGTGTGGGCTTACTGGGTTGGGGATAGGGAGCTGTGTGGTCTCACTGGGTTGGGGATAGGGAGCTGTGTGGGCTTACTGGGTTGGGGATAGGGAGCTGTGTGGGCTTACTGGGTTGGGGATAGGGAGCTGTGTGGGCTTACTGGGTTGGGGATAGGGAGCTGTGTGGGCTCACTGGGTTGGGGATAGGGAGCTGTGTGGGCTTACTGGGTTGGGGATAGGGAGCTGTGTGGTCTCACTGGGTTGGGGATAGGGAGCTGTGTGGGCTTACTGGGTTGGGGATAGGGAGCTGTGTGGTCTCACTAGGCTGGGGATAGGGAGCTGTGTGGTCTAACTGGGCTGGGGCTAGGGAGCTGTGTGGGCTTACTGGGTTGGGGATAGGGAGCTGTGTGGGCTTACTGGGCTGGGGATAGGGAGCTGTGTGGGCTTACTGGGTTGGGGATAGGGAGCTGTGTGGGCTTACTGGGTTGGGGATAGGGAGCTGTGTGGGCTTACTGGGTTGGCGATAGGGAGCTGTGCGGGCTCACTGGGTTGGGGATAGGGAGCTGTGTGGGCTTACTGGGTTGGGGATAGGGAGCTGTGTGGGCTTACTGGGTTGGGGATAGGGAGCTGTGTGGGCTTACTGGGCTGGGGCTAGGGAGCTGTGTGGGCTTACTGGGTTGGGGATAGGGAGCTGTGTGGGCTTACTGGGTTGGGGATAGGGAGCTGTGTGGGCTTACTGGGTTGGGGATAGGGAGCTGTGTGGGCTCACTGGGTTGGGGATAGGGAGCTGTGTGGGCTTACTGGGTTGGGGATAGGGAGCTGTGTGGTCTCACTGGGTTGGGGATAGGGAGCTGTGTGGGCTTACTGGGTTGGGGATAGGGAGCTGTGTGGGCTTACTGGGTTGGGGATAGGGAGCTGTGTGGGCTTACTGGGTTGGGGATAGGGAGCTGTGTGGGCTCACTGGGTTGGGGATAGGGAGCTGTGTGGGCTTACTGGGTTGGGGATAGGGAGCTGTGTGGTCTCACTGGGTTGGGGATAGGGAGCTGTGTGGTCTCACTAGGCTGGGGATAGGGAGCTGTGTGGTCTAACTGGGCTGGGGCTAGGGAGCTGTGTGGGCTTACTGGGTTGGGGATAGGGAGCTGTGTGGTCTCACTAGGCTGGGGCTAGGGATCTGTGTGGTCTCACTGGGCTGGGGCTAGGGAGCTGTGTGGGCTTACTGGGCTGGGGATAGGGAGCTGTGTGGGCTTACTGGGTTGGGGATATGGAGCTGTGTGGTCTCACTAGGCTGGGGCTAGGGATCTGTGTGGTCTCACTGGGCTGGGGCTAGGGAGCTGTGTGGGCTTACTGGGTTGGGGATAGGGAGCTGTGTGGTCTCACTAGGCTGGGGCTAGGGATCTGTGTGGTCTCACTGGGCTGGGGCTAGGGAGCTGTGTGGGCTTACTGGGCTGGGGATAGGGAGCTGTGTGGGCTCACTGGGCTGGGGCTAGGGAGCTGTGTGGGCTCACTGGGCTGGGGAGCTGTGTGGGCTCACTGGGCTGGGGCTAGGGAGCTGTGTGGGCTTACTGGGTTGGGGATAGGGAGCTGTGTGGTCTCACTGGGTTGGGGATAGGGAGCTGTGTGGGCTTACTGGGTTGGGGATAGGGAGCTGTGTGGTCTCACTAGGCTGGGGATAGGGAGCTGTGTGGTCTAACTGGGCTGGGACTAGGGAGCTGTGTGGGCTTACTGGGTTGGGGATAGGGAGCTGTGTGGGCTTACTGGGCTGGGGATAGGGAGCTGTGTGGGCTTACTGGGTTGGGGATAGGGAGCTGTGTGGGCTTACTGGGTTGGGGATAGGGAGCTGTGTGGGCTTACTGGGTTGGCGATAGGGAGCTGTGCGGGCTCACTGGGTTGGGGATAGGGAGCTGTGTGGGCTTACTGGGTTGGGGATAGGGAGCTGTGTGGGCTTACTGGGTTGGGGATAGGGAGCTGTGTGGGCTTACTGGGCTGGGGCTAGGGAGCTGTGTGGGCTTACTGGGTTGGGGATAGGGAGCTGTGTGGGCTTACTGGGTTGGGGATAGGGAGCTGTGTGGGCTTACTGGGTTGGGGATAGGGAGCTGTGTGGGCTCACTGGGTTGGGGATAGGGAGCTGTGTGGGCTTACTGGGTTGGGGATAGGGAGCTGTGTGGTCTCACTGGGTTGGGGATAGGGAGCTGTGTGGGCTTACTGGGTTGGGGATAGGGAGCTGTGTGGGCTTACTGGGTTGGGGATAGGGAGCTGTGTGGGCTTACTGGGTTGGGGATAGGGAGCTGTGTGGGCTCACTGGGTTGGGGATAGGGAGCTGTGTGGGCTTACTGGGTTGGGGATAGGGAGCTGTGTGGTCTCACTGGGTTGGGGATAGGGAGCTGTGTGGTCTCACTAGGCTGGGGATAGGGAGCTGTGTGGTCTAACTGGGCTGGGGCTAGGGAGCTGTGTGGGCTTACTGGGTTGGGGATAGGGAGCTGTGTGGTCTCACTAGGCTGGGGCTAGGGATCTGTGTGGTCTCACTGGGCTGGGGCTAGGGAGCTGTGTGGGCTTACTGGGCTGGGGATAGGGAGCTGTGTGGGCTTACTGGGTTGGGGATAGGGAGCTGTGTGGTCTCACTAGGCTGGGGCTAGGGATCTGTGTGGTCTCACTGGGCTGGGGCTAGGGAGCTGTGTGGGCTTACTGGGTTGGGGATAGGGAGCTGTGTGGTCTCACTAGGCTGGGGCTAGGGATCTGTGTGGTCTCACTGGGCTGGGGCTAGGGAGCTGTGTGGGCTTACTGGGCTGGGGATAGGGAGCTGTGTGGGCTCACTGGGCTGGGGCTAGGGAGCTGTGTGGGCTCACTGGGCTAGGGAGCTGTGTGGTCTCACTGGGTTGGGGATAGGGAGCTGTCTGGGCTTACTGGGCTGGGGATAGGGAGCTGTGTGGTCTCACTGGGCTGGGGCTAGGGAGCTGTGTGGGCTCACTGGGCTGGGGCTAGAGAGCTGTGTGGGCTCACTGGGTTGGGGATAGGGAGCTGTGTGGGCTCACTGGGTTGGGGATAGGGAGCTGTGTGGGCTCACTGGGCTGGGGCTAGGGAGCTGTGTGGGCTCACTGGGCTGGGGAGCTGTGTGGGCTCACTGGGCTGGGGCTAGGGAGCTGTGTGGTCTCACTGGGTTGGGGATAGGGAGCTGTCTGGGCTTACTGGGACGGGGCTAGGGAGCTGTGTTACTCAGCCACTGTGGCCGTGTGTTTGCAATGTTGTCACTGAACGAAGGCCCGTGAAAGGCAAGGGGTGGCCATTCCAGTTCTCACCACTCTAAACTAGAGAGAGGGATAGAGGGAAAAAAGGGAGGAAAGGAGGGAACAGGGGGAGAGGGGAGGGGGAGAGCAGGGGCTTTGAAGAGGGAGTAGCGATGAGCTGTCTCTGGCTCACAGAAGGCCCACGGAAATGACTGATTGCAGGGTTAGAGGTCAAGGCCAATGCCCAGGTCCCAGGAATAACAAGACAGGGCTTCCACAGAAGGAAAACAGAAAAAAAGGAAAACATATTTCCTTTTAATAGGTTCAGATACACAACAACAAAAAATGCAGTCCAGTGGAATATTCCTAGAGGGAGTAGGACACATCTCTTCACTGAAACTTACTCACACAAATAAATCATAGAAGTCTTCATTCCCCATAAAAACATAGGAGAAGATTAGTCAATTTAGAGTCAATTCTCACCTGTCAAAACTATTCCACAAATCATGCCATTTCTACAACATATACTAGGCTGACATTCTACCCAGGAACTCTGTTACTTTGCAGTGTAAATAGTCTGGGTAGCCATTTGATTAGATGTTCAGGAGTTTTATGGCTTGGGGGTAGAAGCTGTTTAGAAGACTTTTGGACCTAGACTTGGCACTCCGGTACCGCTTGCTGTGCGGTAGTAGAGAGAACAGTCTATGACTAGCGTAGCCGGAGTCTTTTACATTTTGTAGGGCCTTCCTCTGACACCGCCTGGTATAGAGGGCCTGGATGGCAGGACGCTTGGCCCCGGTGATGTACTGGGCCGTACACACTACCCTTTGTAGTGCCTTGCTGTCGGAGGCCGAGCAGTTGCATTACCAGGCAGTGATGCAACTTGTCATGATGCTCTCGATGGTGCAGATTAGTGAGAGCATACTGGTTCAGATTATCCTGACTATGTCATGGGCGGGCCAGGCTGGTTTAGATATTCCTATTAACAGTCCTTTCATACTGTAAGTGTCGTACTCCCCTGAAAGCAGCCAGGGCAGCACATTCTGAGGCCATGATTCTAATGGCGGTCAGCCAGGCATTTTCATTACTCGGGTAATGGTGTTTCATGTTTATGGAACAGCCCGTGACCACCCCTCAGTGCCCTGCGTGAGAAGAACATCAAATCTCTGCCCTTCTAAGTCAACCAACCAACATCCAGCACACACACACACACACACACACACACACCCACCCACACCCACACGAAGTAAGTCCATCGTCAAAACAATATAATCCTACTGTTATATTTGCATTAGCTGCCAATCTGAATTTATTGTGACACCATTTTAGCTCACACAGAGTTCACACCTGTCAGACTGTCACAGTGTGTAATTGGGTACAGTGTGTAATTGGATACAGCGTGCTGCAGGGAGACAGTCTAAAGGGCAATGCACGGGAGAACTGGCATGTTTGATATGTGTGTGTATGTATGCATGTGAACGTGTGTGTGTGCGTGTGTGTGTGCTTACGTGCGTTCCTTGATTAATGTGTGTGCATGTGAGTAAAATACACAATCGATCCCCTTGCTTTCTTATCCTATCCTCTCTGGCAGGTCTACAGCATGAGACAATCCTGTAGGGAACAATACGCAGTATGTGCATATATCTCTAGTGTTGTCCCTTCCATCTTCCGTTAGGAAAATCTGGCATCGGACAACATGACCGGTAAGATTTTAATTTACTGGCCATTTGAGACATTTACCGGACCCATATGCATTGGCTGCGTAACCCACCGGTGTCCACAGTGCACAGAATGACAGACATCACATTTAGGTGATGGTAATTCATCTGAACAGAACTCCTGTAAGGAAGCAGCCAATAAAATATTTGCCAAAATGCAATTCGTGGGAAAACACCATTCTAAACAGTTCACCTGATGAGAGCGTTTCCATATGTGACCGAGATGAAAATCTCAGTTAGAAACATAGAGGAGGAATCTATTAGCAACAACTAGGATGAGGTGCTAATATGACCAGGATTGTGCCTTTGGGTTCTGGACAGCGAAAGAAAGCTGATATGAAAACCAATAAACAGCAGAGAAATGCTGGTTAATGGCATCAGGAAGTCTTTCTAAAATAATTGCCTCCACGTTTCTATGGTTGGATTTTAACTAGGCTACTTTGAAGCAAGGCAAGACATGGCTCATAATATGAAGTAGAACGTTCAGGTTTCAAACAATGAAGTATATGTCTTCAAAATTCATACTGCCTCCAGCTCACACTGCAAAGTAGTGGGTGGTGTGCTGATAGCCTGCCTACCGTTGCCCACACTCGCACGCACACACACACACACACACACACGCACGCACACACACACACGCGCGCACGCACACACACACGCACGCACACACACACCGCTATGAACATTCTAATTAAACTCACACTGCTAGGTAATCTTGCACAGAGGCAGGACTCCAATATTAGATACAAGCTTTCTATATAACAGCAGAAACAGTGAGCTGTAGGGGCATATCATTACCTCTGCCTTGCACCTGTAAGGAAGACTGGGGCCTGTTGAATGTGGTTGTCTATCCTTTCATTCACTCCTCCATAGGAAAGGAAAACAGAAGGATCTGCTGTGACGACAACAGAAAATAAGGGCTACTTGGGCTTGAACTGGGCTTGAACTGGGCTTGCATTGCTCGCCCAACCAAGAGACTGAGTTCCTTGAGCAATCCGACAAAGACTTCTGTAGAACTAATACTGTAGCGCACCAGATGGAGACGTACGATGAGCTGTAGGAATGTATCAGAATAGCAATGAGGTAAGCTACCAGCCTCGTACCCAAACACTTACCACACAACAGTAAAACTCAGCACTTACTGTAGTCCTACTAAGTAAGTTAGGATGCCACGTAAAGTTATGTTCCATAAATGGCTACATTTTGTGTTCGGCTACCTCAGTTTATGAGCCAATTAGCTAATGGTGGTGCTGGAACTCTGGCCTCCATACTTAACCAGTCACAGCATAGTGGGTGTGATGCATGAGAGGCTCCAGAGAGAGATGCAGAGCAGTGTCAGGTGGAGGTCTATCACTAGGCTGCCCTCTAACCCCTCTCCATCTCTCTTTCTCTCCCTCCCTCTCTCTCCATCACTCTTTCCCTACAACACAGTCTGCTTCCGCCATCCAACTCCAGCACCTAATGTGCTCTCCCACTCTCTCTCTCTCTCTCCCTCTCTCTCCCTCTCTCTCCCTCTCTCTCTCGCTGTCTACCCCCCCCCCCCCCTCTCTCTCTGCACCTCGCTCCTCTTCACCTCTGCCTGGCCCTCTCTCTCTCTCTCTCTCTCTCTCTCTCTCTCTCTCTCTCTCTCGCTGTCTCCCCCCCCCTCTCTCTGTCTCTCTCTGCCCCTCGCTCCTCTTCACCTCTGCCTGGCCCTCTCTCTCTCTCTCTCTCGCTGTCTCTCCCCCCCCCCCTCTGTCTCTCTCTGCCCCTCGCTCCTCTTCACCTCTGCCTGGCACTCTCTGTTTCTCTATCTCTGTGACTGTTAGAGGGGAGCAGTGTGTCTGAGTGATGGTAGTGCCTCGGCCTCTCTCTCCCCATGTACCACTAGGTCTGGAACACCTGCATCATTTACATGTACTTCACTGTCCCACTTTATTGATTTTCTTGTGCATATGTAATGTAATCACTTCACCATCCGTTGCATTTATAAATATTAACACACACAGATGGATTCTCACTTTGGAAAACACGACTGGTGTCCGTACAGCACTGAACTCATCATGTATACTGCAATCAACCTGTATATAGAACAGACCTTCTTTCATTTCCCACAGCCAGAAAGAAATCTAACCTATAAATCTTTCAAAGGCTGACAGTTAAAATGTATGAATAATACGATCTCCCCTGTCTGCATGAACAAATATAGGTCGGCTTCATATGTCACGACATGCGGAATATTCTTTGTGTTATGGGCTCTGGTCAAAACTAGTGCACCATACAGGGATTAGGTGCTGTGAAATCTTCAACTGGAAAACATCAAAACACATGCAGGACATTGACGAAATACCTTGAACAGTATCCGCACCAAATTCAGGAGAACCATATTACTGAGCTATAACTCCTAGCTATGTTTGGAGTCTACTCTTTGACCTGAATGAGAAGCATTCTGACACCGGCCACCAGGCTGTCTGGCTCCGTGTTTAACAGTTCTGGGGAAACACCGGTGGTGACAACCACTCAGGACAACAAAACAGCAAAGCTCCAAATACAGTAGCAGACTTGAATCAATATCACGACACAGAGCCACTCTCCTAGACCTGGAGCGAGGCCAGTCCCAGGCTCATTACAACCCTCCCGTCTCTCCCTGCCTGCCCCAATCCGCCCGCCCGCCCAACACAACACTAAACACAATAACCTGGCCTCATAATCTCTCATATGGAGAATGTTAAATGACACAATACACTGGCCGGCCCTTCTGTTCTGTTCCTGGAAATTCCACCGGACAGCCTTGGGAGCCGGTCCAGCAGTGATTCGATAGATACCCTCGTAATGTAATGTTTTAAATGGAGCTGTGACAAGTCAGTGTATCTCTTGGCAGACATCTTGGCCAGCTGTTTCATTAGTGCAGTAGATCAGCTCAGAAATAATGGAGCGTTTGATTACGCCGATGACACTGCCAGCCATGCACATACGGCATGTAGCTTTGTTACAGTGGATGGATGGCTGCATGCATGAATGGATATAGTGTTATTACCATACAGAATGAGTACAGTCCCTATTGCTTTCAGCACACAATTCAATAGAACACACTTAACTCACGTGTTGTTGTTCCTGAGTTTGACGTGCCCTCCAGGCTCCAGGATCTGGCCGTTCTTCAGCCAGGTGAGCTTTGGCACAGGGTCACCCTGCGCCTGGCAGGTGAAGATAGCAGTGGTGCCCACCGGCCGGGAGATGGACTGGGGAGGCTGCACAAACTCTGCTGGGGCTGTGGGCAGACGCAGAGGAAAGACAGATAGTGGGCTACTTACTAACTGAATATAAAGTGCCTTGCTACATAGATACAGTAACTTGCTGACAGGGCCTTTCTCATTCCCCATACTATGCTGCACAACAACTATGTTTTTTCACTAGTGGTTTGAAAACATAAGCTACCAAGGTATATTGAAAAAGCAGGAAGCTCCCAGAGCCTTCTAGAGGGAAGGAAAAGAGGAGAGAGGAATGAAGGCGTATTATCCTGGGCTTAATCCAGCCTAATCACATTCATCAGAATTAGATTGTGTGTGTCAGAGTCTGGCAAAACAATTATTAGCTGTGGATCAGATTAACGTCATCGGAACTGAGAAGAAGATCTGGGAACACAAAAGGAGGAGGAGAGGGAACAGGGAATCTATTCACAAACGCAGACTACCTATTATAGAACACAAACGGAGTACAAGGCAATGCAGTGCAGATACAGTATCTTTCCCCCGAAAGTCTTTCAGTATGGCACACTACACAACTACTGACCTTCAGCCTCCAGCCAATGATCCCTCCCTCCCTCCCTCCCTAGGAGTCATTCTTTCCCTCCTCTCTTTGAGCTATGAGCCATGCTCCGTTGGCGCTAATTGACACAGAGGTACAGGTAATGCAAATCTCTATTACCTCTTAATTAAACCGTGTTTAGTTTCGCCTCAAATTTGTGATTACGCTCCACCCGGATCTGATCCGAGCAGTTGGTTGGTATTGCTGTTGGGGTACTTATCTCCCCTCATTATTCATAGCTACCCGTATTATAAGCCACATCAATATTGTCATTTATGATAGGATGACTTGAGTTATTTTCCTAATAACTTCCTAGTGAGTGGGAAGACAATTAAGACTGCAATTATGGATCATCTAGTCGTAATTTACAACGAGATCATTCCCACAATCAGCAACTATTTTCCTTTCCACTCTCACATTAGCAGGTTTATTTGCCTGTCAGCTATCCTTCTGGTTCTAATATTTCTATCTATACTATCTTCCTGTAAACAAACCCTCCCCTTTCTAGTTCTAGTTATTTAGCATCCTCTATCTATACTATCTTCCTGTAAACAAACCCTCCCCTTTCTAGTTCTAGTTATTTAGCATCCTCTATCTATTCTATCTTCCTGTAAACAAACCCTCCCCTTTCTAGTTCTAGTTATTTAGCATCCTCTATCTATACTATCTTCCTGTAAACAAACCCTCCCCTCCCCTTTCTAGTTCTAGTTATTTAGCATCCTCTATCTATTCTATCTTCCTGTAAACAAACCCTCCCCTTTCTAGTTCTAGTTATTTAGCATCCTCTATCTATACTATCTTCCTGTAAACAAACACTCCCCTCCCCTTTCTAGTTCTAGTTATTTAGCATCCTCTATCTATTCTATCTTCCTGTAAACAAACCCTCCCCTTTCTAGTTCTAGTTATTTAGCATCCTCTATCTATACTATCTTCCTGTAAACAAACCCTCCCCTTTCTAGTTCTAGTTATTTAGCATCCTCTATCTAAACTATCTTCCTGTAAATAAACCCTCCCCTTTCTAGTTCTAGTTATTTAGCATCCTCTATCTAAACTATCTTCCTGTAAACAAACCCTCCCCTTTCTAGTTCTAGTTATTTAGCATCCTCTATCTAAACTATCTTCCTGTAAACAAACCCTCCCCTTTCTAGTTCTAGTTATTTAGCATCCTCTATCTTTTCCTTTTCTCATCTTAAGAGAAGAGGTGTTATGATGGTTTTCTAATCTCAGCTATCTCTATACTGTGTGTCACCCTGTCAGTAAAAGTGTCGGGACCTGAAATTCACACCGTTCTAGGCAATGTGGTATGATGAGGATTAGGTTGGCTTTATCCTCCTGTCCATCTCTCCCTCCATCTCACTTTTCATCTCTCCGTCTCCACTTTCTCTTTCTCTTTCTGTGTCCCTTTTCATCTCTCTCTCTCTCCATCTATCTCTGTTTGCTCTATAGAGGCTATGTGTATGTGAGTAGGGCCTGGAGGGAAGGGCTGGAGGGAGGCGGGGGGGTGGTGGGTCAGGGAGAGTATTGATGTGCAATTGTGGTGTGGGTCTGATCAGCACTCTTTCCCTCATTCCCTCTCTATCTTTCTCTCTCCCTCTTTCCCCTCCTCTCTCTCTCTCCCTACTCTCTATTACTCTCTTCCCCCAATCTCACTTCTTCCCTCTCTCTCTCCCTCTCCCCCTAATCTCTCCCACTCTCTCTTCTTCCTTCTCTCTCTCTCCCTACTCTCTCTTTTTCCATTTCTCTCTCTCTCCCCTCAGTTTCTCACTCTGAGGTAAATGAAGGGTAGTGCAGTGAACAGAGGGATGCTGTGCCAACCATCTGGCCAGGAAGATCACATCAATTCTCTTAAGAAACAGCCTACCTTACTCTGATCAAAACAGCCGGCCGGACGGCGGGAGGGAGTCACCTGTATGCTGCTACTCTATACAGTCACTGAGGTCTTATCACCATAACAACCCTCTCATAGCAAGTCAGTCAGTCAGTCATATGGTTCCCGACTGTGACATACATCCACTGCTGCCATGAGAATATGAAGCAATGCTGCTTGAAGGCTGTGTCCACAGCAAGGCTTTAGCCTTTTCGTTTCTTATCATAAAACACATGTATTGTATATCGCATCAGATCATTAGCTGAGGGCGCTTTCTAGTTTTCACTGATCGATAAAGAAACCATAGACATTGACACATAATCAACAGCATGGCTTTGTTCCAGAGCCTTCTATAGCAGGGCCTTGTCTAACAATGGACGGGAAGATTAAATGAAATATTGACTGGGAGCAGTATTGCTATTGGCTGGGGCCAAGGGCAGGGCCCTTTGGCTGATAAGCATGTGAGGCACACGCTGAATGCTTCCTGCTTCGTCGGAAGGCCCTACCCACACTACTAACCACCTCCAATTGGTCAAATATGAGTAAGAATATCACACAACGAATGAGACACACACACACATTTATCTTACTAACCTTGTGGGGACCTAAAATGTATTTCCATTCAAAATCACACACACACACACACCAGCGGAGGCTGGAGAGAGGAGCTATATGAGGACAGGCTCGTTGTAATGGCTGGAATGGAATAAATGGAATGATATCAAGCACATCAAACATATGGAAACCGCACATTTAACTCCGCCCCAATAGTACCATTCCAGCCATTACAATGAGCCCGTCCTCTTATAGCTCCTCCCACCAGCCTCCACTGACACACACACACACACACACACACACACAAACACACACACACACACACACACACACACACACACACACACACACACACACACACACCATACTGAGTGTGTGTGTAAAGGCTCACCTTGGACCACCAGACGTCCCTGAGCGGTTCTGCGTACACGGGTCCCTGGTTTGTTGGCAGCGCAGACGTAGACGCCAGAGTGCTGGACCCCGACATCTGTGATCATCAGGTTCCCTGTACCCAGCACTTGGATGCCCTCCACACCTATCGGACGGCCATCTGAGGAGAGAGGACAGAGTAGAGGAGAGGAGGAGAAAAGAGAAGAGGAGAGGAGGAAGGGAGGGGAGGCGAGTAGGGAATAGGAGAGGAGATTAAATGAGGGAAGGGATAGAAATAAAGAGAGAGAGAGAGAGAGGAGGAGAGGAGTGAGATAGCAAATTAGCTGACTTAGTTAAGAATATAAAAAATATGCCCTGTAAATATACACAAAAAGGCTATAAAAAAGGCTATTAAAATACCAAAGGAGATAAATGATTGATTAAACATACTATAATGTACACAAAGGATTAAACGCTGGAGAAGAGGAGATGCTATTTTAGTTCGCCCCATACCGCTGCGAAACACATTTCACAGTAAATATCAGAGCAGTTCTCACAAGTGTGACAGAGCACGTCTTGTGGGAATCACCATATTCAGTACAAAGGTGGCAAACGAGGCGAGTGTATTGGGCGAGGGCCATGGGCCACGCCGACACAGCCAGTCACACAGAGGAACTATGTTGCCATGACTCCATTGTGTGTTAGTGTGTGTGATTGTATGTGTGTGTGAGGGAGTCTGTTATACCTCCCCAGCCCCATCCTCCCCACCCCGCTCTGACAGGCTAGTGACACACACACACGCACACACACCCACCCACCCACCCACCCACACACACACACACACCGGTTTGATCTCATGGTTTGACAACGCCCTCTACTGCCTTAGGCACACCATGCTTTAAAATGGGGAAATGCCCTCTGAGCAGGCAGAGCTACATGGATAAGCTAGGCTGCCACTCCCCTCTGTCCCTCCATCAAATACCCTGTCCTGCTCTCCATCTCTTCCTATTTCAATGGCCTTATACTGGGGGTAGGACCAACAAAGACATGGCACAGCCAAAGATATTTCAGTCCCTCTTTATATTTGTAACATCTGCGTCCTGTGTGTCCCGGCTTAGAGTGTTAAAGGGCTGTGCGGGGGACATGGCCGCAATGCTAAAAGCCTGCAGAGAAAGCAGACTGGCCATCCTCCTCTCCTCACATCTTCAAACAGACAGCTAGCAGACAGCTAGCAGACAGCTAGCCAGCCAGCCAGAGACTGGGGCCATATGGTCTGGCCCAGGCCTTTTATAGGAGTGCAACACACGTCTCCTCTGTGAACACTGTGTGCATCTGAGCAGAGCCACAACAAGGAAAGGGAGGGTCATTTGGAAACATTCCACAAAACCGGGACCTCGACAAAACAATGCACTGTGAGCTGAAGAGAAACATGAGAATGGAAAAAGGTGGACAGTGCATCTAGACAGAGTTCACAAGAATGCCTTCAAAATAGAATATACAAACCTCAGCCCTTTCCGTGTTCGTGTAGCTGCAACAAACAGCACCAGCAGTGGGCTGTAGGCTACAGGATTTTCAGTAGAACATAGGAACCTATTATTCAGACGTATTTACAATCCAATTGAAACAGCCTGGTCAGCTAAGTCAGCCAGTGGAGTTTCCTATTGACTGTAGTAGAAGCTATGGCTAGTACAGTATAACTTAAACATGCTCCATGGTACTATTAAGTGCAAGCCTCAGGCTCTCAGCCTGACACTCCCACTCCCAGGCCCAGTCCAGTGTCATAACTAAAGGGACTCAGCTAGGAGTGGCTAAACAACTGTGAACCATATAATGGGCGTTATTACCCCTCTACAATAAGCCTGACTCAAGTCGGGCTAGCTGCTGAGTGAACTGTAAAATCAACAGAGTTGGACACAGTTTACAGTTCCTCCATGGCTACCTCTTATCTCTCCAGACACACTCACTCTCACAGAAACTTGATTTCTCTCTCTCTCTCTTTCGATCTGTGTGTGTGTGTGTGTGTGTGTGTGTGTGTGTGTGTGTGTGTGTGTGTGTGTGTGTGTGTGTGTGTGTGTGCTGTCTGAATGGATGCAGCTATCTCTATGTCAGTCTGTAATTTAGTTAGTGTCAAAGCGTAGGCCAGAGAGCACCAGTGCTGATGAATGAAAAGCTCCAAACAAACTCTGGCATTAAGGAATGACTGATGTGAATCTATTATATTAATTATGCAGCTTATTCCCACGCCTTCACTCCCTGTAATCTAATACACGGAAATCCAGAGGCGTCATGCCCACAAGGAGACGTGCCCCCCCAGATTTGTCCTGTTTTTACATTTTTCAGATGTTAAATGAATTACTCAACTTAATTGAGCCGGTGATGGGCAGGACTCGCAGGAGGAATGTTTGTAAATTAATTTGATCAAGCTATGTAGCTTATTGATTCCTTCTTGATTAATAAATAAAACAAAACATTTTGTTGTTTCTCTGTAATACTAGCGACCAAGCAATTTTATGAAGTTGGCTTTAGCTAGCCAGCTAGATAGGTTCCCAGTCTCCCAACCTCATAATTAGCTACCGAGCCATTTCAAGTTATTAATCAAGATAGAGTAGCTTGTCTAACTATCTCTGCTGGCAAGCCTGCAGGCAAGGTTGCTAGACTTTAGAAAATACTAAAACAGTTTTAATTATTGGGTTATTGTACTATATACCGGTGTGGCAGTTGTAGTAAACTCATATGGCATAAAAGTTCTTAATGCTGCTATATATCACTTTTGGGCAACTTGAACGAATTCACATAGAAATGTGAGTAATAGATCTGTCATTCTCATCGAAAGCAAGTCTAAGAAGCGGTTGATATGTTCTATGTGCGCTATTTCTATGCTTCCCGTTCTTAAGTTCCATTTTGCGGAACGGCGTATTGCTTTCGCCGTATTGTACACCAACTTCAAACAGCTGAAAATACAAAGATATATTTCACAGCGGTTTAGATTGTACAATGATTCTCTACACTATGCATTGCTAGTTTTGTCACAAACTGAAATTGGGTGAACTATTCTAATTTTAGCAAACAGGAAATGGCAGAGCAATTTTTTGGGGCATATTGCACCTTTAAAGAATCGATGTACATAATGAATTAAAATGACAACTGAAAAGCTAAAGAGGAATGCTTAGATAACCTATGCAGAAAAATATACATTGAGATGGTGCCGGCAGACATGGCAGCTCTGCTTTCAGCTCCTAAGCAACTTTGCAGTATCTAGTTTTTTTGTGTGTTATTTCTTACATTATTAGCTCACACATTTTGTGTTATTACATACAGATGGAAATAACTTTTGGATATCAGAGTGGCGGTAACTCACCAGCATTACAACCAGGAATACAACTTTCCAGAATTGGATCCTTCGTTCGCACCTCCCAGGTGAATTTAACTTATCCCAGAGGCTGTTCCAATACGCTGCCGGCAGAGTGCGGTATTCGGAGTGGACTTCTAGTCTGACTCAGGAGGCATGCACACCATCCACCGCTTCCGAGTATATTACTCGCTAATGTTCTGTCTCTGGACAATAAAGTAGACAAGCTCAGGGCGAGGATCTACTTCCAGAGAGACATCAGCGACTAACATGCTCTGTTTCATGGAACCATGGCTCTCTCCGGATATACTGTCCCCGTTGTTAAAGCTGCCCTGTGCAACTCGGTCCAGGACTTGCTGATGGGCTGCCCCAGGTGGTGAAGGTAGGATACAACACCTCCACTTTGCTACTCAACACAGGGGCCCCACAAGGGTGCATGCTCAGCCCCCTCCTGTACTCCCTGTACACCCATGACTGCATGGCCACACACGGCTCCAACTCAATCATCAAGTTTGCAGATGACACAACAGTAGTATGCCTGATTACCAACAATGACGAGACAGCCTACAGGGAGGAGGTGAGGGCCCTGGCAGAGTGGTGCCAGGAAAATAACCTCTCCCTCATCATCAACAAAATGGAGCTGATCGTGGACTTCAGGAAACAGCAGAGGGAGCACGCCCCTATCCACATCAACAGTGGAGAAGGTAAAAATCTTCAAGTTAGTCGGCGTACACATCAGTGATGATCTGAAATGGTCCACCCACACAGACAGTGTGGCGAAGAAGTTGCAACAGCGCCTTTTCAACCTCAGGAGATTGAATAATTTGACTTGGCCTCTAAGACCTTCACAAACTTTTACAGATGCACAATTGAGAGCATCCTGTCGGACTGTATCACCGCCTGGTGCGGCAACTGCACCGCCCGTAACCACAGGGCTCTCCAGAGGGTGGTGCGGTCTGCCCAACGTATCCCCGGGGGCACACTGCCTGCCCTCCAGGACACCTACAGCACCCGATGTCACAAAAAAGATCCAAAAAAGATCTTCAAGGACATCAACCACCCAAGCCACGGCCTGTTCACCCTGCTATCATCCAGAAGGTGAGGTCAGTAAAGGTGCATCAAAGCTGGGACAGAGAGACTGAAAAACAGATTCTATCTCAAGGTCATCCGACTGTGGCTTGGGGGCAGTATTTCGACATCTGGATGAGAAGCGTGCCCAAAGTAAACTGCCTGTTACTCAGGCCCAGAAGCTAGGATATGCATATAATTTGTAGATTTGGATAGAAAACACTCTAAAGTTTCCAAAACTGTTAAAATATTGTCTGGAAATTCCATCCAGGAAGTGGGATTTTTTTGATGTGGGTACTTTTCCTATAGAGTATCTAAATGGTTAAGACCCAGATTGCAGTTCCCATGGCTTCCACTAGATGTTACCAGTCTTTAGACATGGTTTCAGGCTTGTTTTCTGAAAAATGAAGAAGAATGAGACCATTCTCTCAGTGGACTGAGGAAGAACGCAGAGCTGGTTTGCTCACGTGACTGATTGCGCGCCCTTCCCTGTTTTTCCTTTCTATTGAATACGCTATTGTCCGGTTGAAATATTATCGATTATTTAGACAATTGACAACCTGAGGAATAATTATAAACATAGTTTGACATGTTTCGACGAACTTTACCGGTACTATTAGGATGTATTCGTCTGCATGTTTTGACCGCCTTTGAGCCTGTGGATTACTGAACAAAATGCGCCAACAAAACTGAGTTTTTGGGATATAAAGAGGGACTTATCGAACAAAACAAACATTTATTGTGTAGCTGGGAATCTTGTGGCCGCAACCATATGAAGATATTCAAAGGTAAGTGATTAATTTTATCGCTATTTCTGACTTTTGAAATTCCTTTACTTGGTTGTAAAATGTTTGTATGCTTTTGTAAGCGGGACGCTGTGCTCAGATAATCGCATGGTATGCTTTCGCCGTAAAGCCTTTTTGAAATCTGGATTAACAAGAAATTCATCTTTAAGCCGATGTATAACACTTGTATTTTTATGAATGTTTATTATGACTATTTCTGTATTTTGAATTTGGCGCTCTGCAATTTCACTGGAGGTGGGTCGCTAGCGGAACGCCTGCACCAGAAAGGTTAAATAGCCATCACTAGCGGGCTACCACCCGGTTACTCAATCCCGCACCTTAAAGGCTGCTGCCCTATGTACATAGACTAGAATCACTGGTCACTTTAATAATGTTTACATACTTCTTTACTCATCTCATATGTATATACTGTATTCTATTCCACTGTATTTTAGTCAATGCCACTCCGACATTGCTCCTCTTAATACTGATATATTTCTTAATTCCATTCTTTACTTTTAGATGTGTGTGTATTGTTGTGAATTGTTAGATATTACTACCCTGTTGGAGCTAGGAACACAAGCATTTCACTACACCCACAATAAAATCTGGTAAATATGTGACCAATAATTTTTTTTTAACATAAAATTAGACATAATGATTATGGCTCTAGTTTGTTTCAGTTCTTTTTTTTTAAACAGGTGTTTAACATACTTTGTGCCCCCTCTAAAATAGTGGTTGCATGCTGCTGCTGAAATCCCATCCCGTCAGCATTTAATTACAGCAACATTGTGCAAGGCAATATCCACAATCTGATTATAGCTCCTCTCTGGTTGGGGAGGGGCTGCAATTTACATTTTGAACAGCAAATCAGATTGGATAATAGCTTAGAAAAACAAATATCTGATTCCAAAATTGGTAGCGGCAGAGTTTGAGTGATAGCCAAGAGGAACGTGTGAAGTGTGGGGGGCTGAATCCTGCCTGGGCTGAACACCTCTAAGCAATTACGGTGGATCTCCCACCGTGTGTCACTTACTCACTTTCGCGGTTCCTCTCTACCAGGAGAGTAAAGAATGCATTCATCAAAAAATAAGATTGTGTTTAGCCCCCAAAGACTCATATAGGCTGCAATCCCCTACTTCATTTGTACATAAGATGAATGTTCTTTCAGACATTACGTAAAAGAACATACTACACGTATGTACACAATGCAGAGACGAGCTAACCCAGACACACATACATACATGCACACTTCCGCAAACACACAAACATCTATGCACATGCACATCCACACAACTGCACGTGCGTACAAAAACACACACAAATACACACTGGACAGCAGTAGCCTACTTAATCACTCTGCTGTACCACATTAGAAGCAGTCACTGAACACTCAATTTTTCCTCCCTTCATTTATATCAAGGTCAGCAAGATAATGTCTGGTAAATAGGCTTTCAACCATCTGGGAAACAATGGGCTCCATGCACGCTGTGAACGCAGCATGCCATGACCAATTTCACACACAAAGCCGCCCTATCTTATTGTATCAGAATGTCCTATTTAACAGAATGTCCTCTTCAATCTCTGTATTTTGCCTGTGTGCTTTAGGTAAATGTATATATAATTCAGCTATACTACTATGGTGACATGTTTTTCTATCAGCTGCAATAGTGATGTATTTCAAGTCGGGTTTCGGATGATTGCAAACTAGACAAGCAATCTAACACAGAACCTTATGGAAGATAGAAGGGTCCTATAGCCCTCAAGGCCTGAGAGGCAGGGGGGTTTAATGCCCGTGCAGCAACCCTGTAGGCTGCAGCTTTGATTGGATGTAAAAGAGAAAGCGGGGTTTTGGTCTTACCAAGCCTGCTCCATGACACGATGGGGCGGGGATATCCTGTAGCAACACATTCCAAGATGGCCGTCTGGTGAACGGTGAGAGTGAGGTTTTCAGGACCCACGAGGATCATGGGCTCTTTGTAAACAGAAGACTGGGAGACTGGGGGGAAGAGGGGGGGGGGGGGGGTGACGCAAGCGTAAGTGTGCGAGAGCTTTATGGATTGCAACATTTAATTGGATTTCACCGTTGCCCATCATCTCCAGCGCGAGCATCTTGGCGTTGAGGCTGTGTGAGATGATGCATGGCCACATATTTGTGCGTGGGTGGGTATCCAGGGAAGGTATGTATGTGTGTGTGTACATATGTATGTACGTAGGACTATTGAGACCTGAGACGGTGAGGCGAGCCCCGGCACTGTGCTTTACTCCTGCACTGTTGTGGGCCACACAGCAGAACACACCACTATCCTCCTGACGCAGACCAGTGATCTGCAGAACACCAGTGGGGAGCAGGGTATACCTGACAGAGAGAAGGAATGGGAGGAGGGTGGGAGAGAGAGAGGGTGGGGGAGGGAGGGCAGAGAGAGAAAGGGAAAGAGAGAAAAAAAGAGAGGGGGGAAGAGAGAGATAGAGGGAGAGAAAAAGAAAGAGAATCAAGGGAGTAGATCATTGTTTGCTTAATTAAGTGTGTTTACACACACAACGTAAACTCCATTTCAAACAGCTAGACAGACACAAGGGAGGCTACAGCACACTGGATACCAGGTGGTGAGGTTTGGCAGGGTAACAGTTAAGTGAAAGTTGTGAAGCTGCTACAGTGAATTTGCTTCTAGACAAGACAGATTTTTGTGTGCAGGTACAGTGGACCTACAGTAGTTGGTGGGGACAGCTGAGGTGATTAACACAGAGGAACCCTACTTTACTGTACCTCTCATCCTTAGTGTCCACGGAGCGGCCATCTTTCTCCCAGCTGATGGCAGGCTCAGGCAGGCCATGAATCTGGCACTGGAACCGCCCAACGCCCGCCTCCTCCGCACGCACCGACCGCGGCTGGACATGGAACTCTGCCATCGCTGGAGAGAGGGGAGATGCAGCGGTCAATTCAATGTTTGAAAACCTATACAACATTTTCTTTTTTTCCAGAGCATCTTTCATATATTGCTGCCATGTATAGTAACAGTGTACTACTGTCCTAAACTCAGTGGCACACCAACCCAGTTAATCATAACCAATTACCAGGGAGGTATTACCTACAGTTTATTCATCTTTTTATACCCATTCCCGCACTAGAAGGAAATGAACTTATTGTCCAAAAAAAAGATCTAAAAAAAGGAAATAACGGCTCCATCTTTCAGTGGAATGAGTCATAATGCAGTGGCTTTATCTAAAGCAACACTGGGCAGCTCTTAACCTTGAGCAGACACATTGCCATAAAATGAACCAAATGAGCAGAAGAGACAGCAATCTGACTAGGGCAGGGAGCTGCCATGTGGTTAGGTAATTACCTGTGTTCTGCTGTCAGCAATCACTGTACAGGAAACCCTAGTGATCATTACCCCTAGTTCTAGGGGAAAGCCTGTGTTTGGATAATCTGGCCCTCATCAGTGACACAGTAAATGAAAGGTTCCTAGTTAGCCATGACACTGAGTAAATCAGAGGCTCCTAGTTAGCTTTGGATCATACCCTATTTTTTTTATTTTAATTTTACCTTTATTTAACTAGGCAAGTCAGTTAAGAACAAATTCTTATTTTCAATGACAGCCGAGGATCAGTGGGTTAACTGCCTTGTTCAGGAGTAGAACAACAGATTTTTACCTTGTCAGCCTAGGCTGACAGATTTTCACCTTGTCAGGGATTTGATTTTGCAACCTTTCAGTTACTAGTCCAATGCTCTAACCACTAGGCTACCTGCCGCCCCTATGCTATGCTAACAAACACAGCTGGGCTCAGAGAGAGAGAGAGACCGCTGACAACAAAGAGTAAAGAGTAAACACTGAACCACTGTAGTGAGTGCTCCATCAGGTGGGGAGGGACATTTATATACATACAGTAGGGTTCTGGGGGAGAGTAATGACAGTGTGAGTGGCCAGGCCAGGGCTGCAGATGTACTGTAGTGCTGTGGCCAAACAACGGACAATCAGCCAGATAGTCAGCCAGGCACTTCGCTCCCTGAACTAGATCAATAAGTCCAATTAGCTCCCTTACTGTGCCCAGTGATTAAACAGTATGGTCAACTAGAGGAAGGGGCCAGGTGGGAGAGGACAGAGATTTAGGGAAGGAAGGGGCCAGGTAGAAGAGGACAGTGATGTAGGGAAGGAAAGTGCCAGGTAGAAGAGGACTGTGATGTAGGGGAGGAAGGGGCATTTGAAATAATGCTATAATTTCACAAAATGATACAACAACAGAGAGCACGCGGTTGTTCTCAGGGTGCTATTCTAACAGCAGCCTAGGCTAATAACAGACTAAGCTAACAGTAGCCTAGGCTAACAGCAGACTAAGCTAACAGCTGCCTGGGCTAACAGCAGACTAAGCTAACAGTAGCCTAGGCTAACAGCAGACTAAGCTAACAGTAGCCTAGGCTAACAGCAGAGTAGGCTAACAGCAGACTAAGCTAACAGCTGCCTAGGCTAACAGCAGACTAAGCTAACAGCTGCCTAGGCTAACAGCAGACTAAGCTAACAGCTGCCTAGGCTAACAGCAGACTAAGCTAACAGTAGCCTAGGCTAACAGCAGAAGTGAAGGAGAAGTCTGATGTTCGCCATCATTCTGTTCAACTGATTATGTTAACAAAAACATTTTCTGGTGAGTGTTTTGCATTGATTAGTGTCAGTCTTGTGGACCGCCTGTACGTTAATCACTATTTGAATGCGGGGGAAATAGCACACCGTTGTCTGGGCTACATGCGCTTGGATAGTAGAATGCCTTTTCATGTAAAACGCAACCCATAACCCATTGCCCATGAGAGAGAAAATGAGCTTAAAATAAAAAAATCACTTTGTGCGTCCTCAGAACTGTAGACTACATTTCCAGTGTGCAACTGTAAACAATGCACTGTCAAAGCCACGTGAGGACTGAAACAGCAGTAGCTGAATGCACCATACATAAACACTACATTCTAAAGTTTGTTGTTTTATTAAATTAAGCATTTCAAATGTCATGGTATATCCTTGTGTGCAACAATATAACATGGACAATTTAATTTAATTTAAACAACTCTTTTTAAATAGGCGACCCAAAAAATCTTTAAAAAAATGAATAATGTCATAAGTGTTTGAATACTCAGTATTCAGATATCCGGATATTTGATTAACCGTGCTCATCCCTAATGTAGGGTAGACGTTACTCACATGGATATAGGAGAATAGTATGAGAAGTGATGCATATAATGTATAGCCTAGATTGCATCATATAGGATCCATTCCAATTCCATCTGATTGAATGATTATACAGTGATGTAGCCTACTGTATAGTGCTTTCAAAAATGCTACAGGGTGAGATTCAACATCAAAACCTTTGAAGGTCTCCTGTATCCTCATGCGCTTCAAAGACCCCAATACAACCTTACTTAATGGAACTGACAGTCCAGTCTGGCTCACTCCAATTGTTAACACATACTGTATCAGTGTGAAGCAAACCTCCCCAGAATGACAACACACATAGTCACAGTGAATTTGTTGACCTCCATAGGTGTAAATTGACATTTGGGGCGATCTCGCTTTATACATGTAAAATATATGTTTTTTAAATTTCACCTTTATTTAACCAGGTAGGCCAGTTGAGAACAAGTTCTAATTTACAACTGCGACCTGGCCAAGATGAAGCAAAGCAGTGCGACAAAAACACCAACACAGAGTTACACATGGGATAAACAAATGTACAGTCAATAACACAATAGAACATCTGTATACAGTGTGTGCAAATGAAGTAACGAGATAAGACAATTAATAGGCCATAGTGGCAAAGTATTTACAATTTAGCAATTAACACTGGAGTGATATATGTGCAGATGAGGATGTGCAAGTAGAAATACTGGTGTGCAAAAGAGCAGAAAAATTAATAAATAAATATATATACTGTATATATATGGAGATGAGGTAGGTAGTTGGTTGGATGGGCTATTTACAGATGGGCTGTGTACAGCTGCAGCGATCGGTAAGCTGCTCTGACAGCCAATGCTTGAAGTTAGTGAGGGAGATATAAGTCTCCAACTTCAGTGATTTTTCCAATTCATTCCAGTCATTGGCAGCAGAGAACTGGAAGGAAAGGTGGCCAAATGAGGTGTTGGCTTTGTGGATGACAGTGAAATATACCTGCTGGAGTGTTTAATTTTGGATTGGATTTTTTAAAAAACCTTAATTTAACTAGGCAAGTCAGTTATGAACAAATTCTTATTTTCAATGACAGCCTAGGAACAGTGGGTTAACTGCCTTACTCAGGGGCAGAACAACAGATTTGTACCTTGTCAGTTTGAGGATTTGATCTTGCAACCTTTCGGTTACTAGTTCAATGCTCTAACCAC
This sequence comes from Oncorhynchus kisutch, assembly GCF_002021735.2. Classification (NCBI taxonomy): domain Eukaryota; kingdom Metazoa; phylum Chordata; class Actinopteri; order Salmoniformes; family Salmonidae; genus Oncorhynchus; species Oncorhynchus kisutch. The sequence goes on from NC_034176.2 coordinate 62,412,952, forward strand.
TAGGCTACGCTGCTGATGCTTAATATGAGTTTGGAAGGAGACTTTACAGTCTAGCCAGACACCTAGGTATTTATAGTTGTCCACATATTCTAAGTCAGAACCGTCCTGCTAGGCAGGCGGGCAGGTGCGGGCAGCGATCGGTTGAAGAGCATGCATTTAGTTTCACTAGCATTTAAAAGCAGTTGGAGGCCACGGAAGGAGTGTTGTATGGCATTAAAGCTTGTTTAGAGGTTTGTTAACACAGTGTCCAAAGAAGGGCCTGATGTATACAGAATGGTGTCGTCTGCATAGAGGTGGATCAAAGAATCACCCGCAGCAAGAGTGACATCGTTGATATACAGTGGGGCAAAAATGTATTTAGTCAGCCACCAATTGTGCAAGTTCTCCCACTCATCATAGGTACACTTCAACTATGACAGACAAAATGAGAGAAAAAAAATCCTGAAAATCACATTGTAGGATTTTTTATGAATTTATTTGCAAATTATGGTGGAAAATAAGTATTTGGTCACCTACAAACAAGCAAGATTTCTGGCTCTCACAGACCTGTAACTTATTCTTTAAGAGGCTCCTCTTTCCTCCACTCGTTACCTGTAATAATGGCACCTGTTTGAACTTGTTATCAGTATAAAAGACACCTGTCCACAACCTCAAACAGTCACACTCCAAACTCCACTATGGCCAAGACCAAAGATCTGTCAAAGGATACCAGAAACAAAATTGTAGACCTGCACCAGGCTGGGAAGACTGAATCTGCAATAGGTAAGCAGCTTGGTTTGAAGAAATCAACTGTGGGAGCAATTATTAGGAAATGGAAGACATACAAGACCACTGATAATCTCCCTCGATCTGCGGCTCCACGCAACATCTCACACCGTGGGGTCAAAATGATCACAAGAACGGTGAGCAAAAATCCCAGAACCACACGGGGGGACCTAGTGAATGACCTGCAGAGAGCTGGGACCAAAGTAACAAAGCCTACCATCAGTAACACACTACGCCGCCAGGGACTCAAATCCTGCAGTGCCAGACGTGTCCCCCTGCTTAAGCCAGTACATGTCCAGGCCGTCTGAAGTTTGCTAGAGAGCATTTGGATGATCCAGAAGAAGAGATATCGTGAGATTTTGAGTGAAAACCTCCTTCCATCAGCAAGGGCATTGAAGATGAAACGTGGCTGGGTCTTTCAGCATGACAATGATCCCAAACACACCGCCCGGGCAACGAAGGAGTGGCTTCGTAAGAAGCATTTCAAGGTTCTGGAGTGGCCTAGCCAGTCTCCAGATCTCAACCCCATAGAAAATCTTTGGAGGGAGTTGAAAGTCTGTGTTGCCCAGCAACAGCCCCAAAACATCACTGCTCTAGAGGAGATCTGCATGGAGGAATGGGCCAAAATACCAGCAACAGTGTGTGAAAACCTTGTGAAGACTTACAGAAAACGTTTGACCTCTGTCATTGCCAACAAAGGGTATATAACAAAGTATTGAGATAAACTTTTGTTATTGACCAAATACTTATTTTCCACCATAATTTGCAAATAAATTCATTAAAAATCATACAATGTGATTTTTTTTCCTTCCCATTTTGTCTGTCATAGTTGAAGTGTACCTATGATGAAAATTACAGGCCTTTCTCATCTTTTTAAGTGGGAGAACTTGCACAATTGGTGGCTGACTAAATACTTTTTTGCACCACTGTATACAGAGAAAAGAATTGGCCCTAGAATTGAACCCTGTGGCACCCCCATAGAGACTGCCAGAGGTCCGGACAACAGGCCCTCCGATTTGACACACTGAACTCTATCTGAGAAGTAGTTAGTGAACCAGGCAAGGCAGTCATTAGAGAAACCAAGGCTGTTGAGTCTGCCGATAAGAATACAGTGATTGACAGAGTCGAAAGCCTTGGCTAGGTAGATGAAAAGACGGCTGCACAGTGCTGTTTTTTATCGATGGTGGTTATGATATCGTTTAGGACCTTGAGTGTGGCTGAAGTGCACCTGTGACCAGCTCGGAAACCGGACTGCATAGCAGAGAAGGTACGGTGGGATTCGAGATGGTAGGTGATCTGCTTGTTCACTTGGCTTTCGAAGACTTTAGAAAGGCAGGGCAGGATGGATATAGGTCTGTAAATAACAGAACCTACTGTAGGTTTATGCTTCAAACAACGTAATCTATGGAAGAGAACATGGCAGAATCCACAAAAACACCTGTGCAGATACATCCATAATGTGTGCTTCCTAATTCAGCAGCTGCATTTCACATATCAGCTCCCTGTGGAACAAAGCAGTGATGTGGGCTCGGTGCTGTGATGTGGGGGTGGGGCATGCAACACAAACTCAATTAGAATGAGGCCTGTCTTTTTCTCAGCTCTCCCACCATCTTCAAGACAAGTGCACTTATTTAAATGTCAACCATAATTAACTTGGACCAAGCAGGACTTATCTGAACACTCTTAGCATAACAAGAGGCCTAGACCCCCTCCTTGCTCTGTTCCTCTGTTCTTTTTCAACTGGTAAATGTATTTAAGCTAAGCTAGAACCCCGCGCGGCTCTACGGATCCCACAGAAAGCTCGCTATGTCCGGTGCGGATCAGCCTTCACACAGTCGTTTTTGTAGCGTGTTGTTTTTGTTAGCCCCAATTCCCCGAAAAACAAAGGCGGAGGGAGGGAGTTAGTAAAAAGAGAAAAAAGTCCGAACTGAAATGAGGCCTAGGAGATGGATGTATAGAGACCACTGTTCTGATTAAAATTTTACCAAGCTCATTTAGAATTCCTCCAACCCTGGCTGCTTGCTCTTCAGAGGTTACATACAATAAAGGGCAGGGAGAAATAAACCTCCTGTAAAGCCCTACACCTATTTTAGTAGCCTAATATTTCTTAATTACCACCAGTACTAAAATTCTATTATTACTTTGCCTCTGACACTCTTATTCAGCCTGATAAATGTACTGTACAGGCGGTCAGTTTCTGTTTTGTATTCCCATACACATTATACATTTAAACAGCACATTTTTTAACTAAGGCATTTTAGGATTATTGCCTCTCTCAAGGACCCAACTAAAATATCCTCATCTGGGATTAGCAACCTTGTATGGCCATAAAGAGATTTGCCTAAACTCCTCCAATTGGCGATCTTCGTGGTCAATATTCGTGGGTATATAAAAAAAAACATTGAACACAATCATGGTACCAATAATTGCTTTTATTTCATCAGATGTATATCCTTGAACCAATTACTTTAAAACCACAAACAGATGAAGTTAAAAGGATAATTTAGTTGCTAATTTAATTGCTAAATTAAGCTACTCCATGACGGGGGGCCAGCACTGAGCTAGCCTGCAAAGTCACTTTCTAATGTAGCTCAAACTGCGCATGCGATGTTTCCAAAAACTCTTCCATGTAGCAAAATGGTGACAGGCTGAAACGACACTTTCTGATCTTCAAATGCGCCACTGAGCATTCTCATAGGAAACAATGGGGTGACGTCATCAATGGCTTCGTCCATTACTTTTTTTTTTACAGTCTATAAGAATCACGTCCCAGTGACAGGCTCTGGGATTAAAACACTGTCAACCCGGACTTTCAACCCTGTGGCTTTACCTTAAAATTACCATATCCAGCAGCACAGCTCTGAGCAGAGTCCCTCATTTACTGTAACTAGTTTACCCTATATCATAATAATCAAATCAAATTGTATTTGTCAAATGCTTTGAAAACAACAGGTGTAGACTAACATTGAAATGCTTACCTACGAGCCCTTCCCAAAAATGCAGAGAGACAAATCGAAAAATAATAGAACCATTATTACACAAGGAATAAATGCTCAATGAGTAACGATAACTTGCCTATTATATAAATATAAGCAGTGGCCACTGTAATCTAGAGCACTATCAGACGGTACGAGTGTCAGCAGAGGCTCCTGTGTAGAGAATTGATTTAAGGGGAGCCTGGAGGCCGTGTGGAGGTGGTGATACATATACGTGTATTGGAACAGTCAGCCAAGGGAGCTTAGTGAACAGAACACCATGTACAGAAACAGAGAGAGAGAGGACTGAGCACATCACTGATGTGATTAAAGCAGCTCCCTTTCTTTTCACACATGTATTCACAAGCAAGTACGCACGCATACACCGATTACACGCTGCTGTTTGTGCGCAGTCCATGGCCAACGCTGTCACAGGCAAACAGAGGACACCGAGGCAAAAAGAGAGTGGGCAAAGAAAACAATGAGAAAAAGAGGGACGATCACCTCCTTAAAGAGCTTTCATTCTGTTGCATCTGTGCCAAGTAGTCATCATGTCTCCTGATCTGGCTGTTGTGTGTCCCCGTAGACACGATCACCCCCCGCCCCAGAGGGTTCCTGCCCTCAACCCTCATGCACATAGAGAGAGAGAGAGAGAGAGAGAGAGTGAGAGGGTGAAAGAGGCCCACACCTCCGCTCTGCTCCACACTGCCCGCTGCCATTACAGGAACACAGCCTGCTACAAATCCACACTGACACACAGCCCGGCCACACAGAAGCACATAGACGAGAGACACATGCAGTATTTATACACAACAGCACAACACGGCTGGGAGGATTAGTATAAACGTGGCTATATAAAACACAAACACACACACACACACACACACACACAGGTTGATCAGCGGTAAGTCAGCGTGGCAGAAGGCCGGCAGTAGAGTCAGCAGTAGCGGCTCTCCAGTCAGCAGTAGACTTGTTTTTATAACCCTTTTTAGGATTCCTCATAGAGTGTTACTCTGGCAAGTGTTCAGAAACCCTAAGACATTATAACAGATCGTCCGTTCCCAGCACGGAGCCACAGTGTAAATTAAGCAGATCTAATTACGGGGATAGAAGGCTGAGAGAGGACAGAGATCCATCCATTAAGGAGTGCAGGGGGAGAGGAACGTGATGCTTGGATGCAGCTGGTTTCACAATGACAATCACCACAGGAGTGTGAACACTGAGAAAGTGACATGGAGAACAAATCAGCGAGGTCCCACAGACCCTCTATTTATGACACAGTTGCAGAGTGGGTCAAACCTCTCATTTTATCTCAGCCAGGTAGGGACTCCCCTCGACCCTCAGAATCCTGGAAGAGCCCAAAGGACTTTTTTTTTATGGCGTTCCACCAAATACCACAAAACCTGCTCAATGTCAAATGTGATCCAACAATTTCACATGGACTCATTGACACAGATACAGACCAACAGACAGTCAATAATGAAAATAGCCCAGACGGAGAGAGCTCTTGGGCTTGATTTGATTTAACAGTCAAAACACGTTTATGTGACAACTACATGGGCAGTAAAATATCAAATTCCACCTATATGATACGATAAGGCACTTCACAGGTTATACAGTGTCTCTGTGATGTACAGTACCAGTCAAAGGTTTGGACACTGTCATGCCCTGCCCTTAGAGATCCTTTAAATGCTCTATTTGGTAGGTCAGGGTGTGACTAGGGTGGGAAATCTGTGTTTATATTTCTTTGTTGGCCGGGTATGGTTCCTAATCAGAGGCAGCTGTCTATCGTTGTCTCTGATTGGGGATCATACTTAGGCAGCTCTTTTTCCCACCTTCTGTTGTGGGACCTTGTCTTTTTGTGTTGCATGTGTTGCACTCCTAGCTTTACGTTCATTGAGTTGTTTATTGTGTTTGGTGGAACATTTAATATTAAAGAAAATGTACACCTCCCATGCTGCACCTTGGTCTTCATTTAACGACGGACGTAACAGACACACCTACTCATTCAAGGGTTTTTCTTTATTTTTCCTATTTTTACATTGTAGAATAATAGTGAAGACATCCAAACTATGAAATAACACATATGGAATCATGTAGTAACCAAAAAAGTATTAAACAAATCAAAATATATTTTATATTTGAGATTCTTCAAAGTAGCCACCCTGTGTCTTGATGATTCTATATGTGTTACTTCATAGTTTTGATGTCTTCCCTGTTATTTTACAATGTAGAACATTGTAAAATGAAAGAAAAACCCTTGAATGAGTGGGATTGTCCAAACTTTTGACTGGTACTGCGTGTTTCCCCTGGATTGGATGGGATGAGCCGTCCTGATTCATTGATATGACAGAGTTAACGGTGCCAGAAGAGAGACACACGTCGCTCCCCAGCACTCTCAAACCTCCAGCCTTCCAAGTTGTGAGGCTCCATTGAACTCCCATGTTATAATGTTATTGTCCCCCCAACACTCCCCCACCTACCACCCCCACCTCCACTCCCACCTCCCATCCATTCCACCCCCACCGCCTCAAACCCTCTGGGCTCCCTCAGGCTCATGGGATCATCAGGCAGGGAGGGCACCCATTGTTCTAGCACTAAAACCTCTTGCTCCTCTCCTCTCCTCCCAGTAAACCAGTATAATGGTAATGGTGGCCATAAATCATGCAGATGGTATATGATGCAAATCCAGCGTGGAGAGTCACTGCTTCAACATGCTTTAAATAGACAACCTGAAATAGCATTTTAGGCACAGGGACTCTAGAGATAGCATTTGAATGCAGATGTGCTGTTTTATCGGCCCTAGACCCTCCTCCTACCCTCCACCCTGACCGCCGCACCCTTGCGATTACTCTGCTGGTCTGTGGCGTGTGTTAATCTCACCGGGGGGGGGGGGGGGGGGCTTGTATTGATGCTCTATACTGTACTTTGTCTTCTCCTGGCACTGCATCCCATTTTCTGCTTTTAACGCATTAGCCCATAAACGGTGGGACACGGCAGCTTTTGCGTAAGCACACGCATCACTCACCCTCACTGTCTCAGGGCTGGGGGCAGCCAGGCTCCTCCCACACACTTCGCAGTAGATAAGAGGCTGAGGGTGAAGACCCAATGACAAGTAGCGTACACACACACACACATACGCGCACACACACACACACACACACACACACACACACACACACACACACACACACACACACACACACACACACACACACACACACACACACACACACACACACACACACACACACACACACACACACACACACACACACACACACACACACACACACACACACACATTCACCTACTATCTCAGCCCAGAGGTGCTGTCTGCATCTCATTCTAGGGTGCTGTACTTATCTAAGACTGGACCCTCTGATACTGATAGTCACCATGGTAATTACTTTCTTGACTTCCTGGCTAGATGGAGATTCACTCTGTGTTTTACTCATCAGTCTACGGTACAGGGCCAATGTGAGTCACTGTCACCTCTCTGTCATTCAGATCAAGTACAACCCAATTTTTCAGCTCAAGTAAAACCCCTTTCCCTATAACATCTGTAATGTGTTTTACAATTGGATTTGGTTCCTCGCTGTATGTGGCTTGTCTGAACCGTGCTTCCCCTAGCCGATTGACGGTGATGCACCTTATTGAGAGGCGCCGTCTGTCCTAAATACAGTTATATTGATGGATTTGCTGGAGCGGGCGCAGTACACACTATGCTAAATAAAGTTAGATGGATGGGTGTCATTAAACCTGTCATACAGGGACATGGTGCAGGTAGCAGCAGCGTCAGATACACTCACTGCTGATCTATGGCAGGGCCACCAAAACACACCAGATCTCCTCCCATAGACTCACTGCTGATCTATGGCAGGGCCACCAAAACACTCCAGATCTCCTCCCATAGACTCACTGCTGATCTATGGTAGGGCCACCAAAACACTCCAGATCTCCTCCCATAGACCCTCCTTATAGAGCAGGGAACTCTTAGACTATACACAGAGAGAGTCTAGTCTATATCTACCGAGGAGTCTATTTCTAGTCTGTTTCAACTAGTCTACTTCTCCCTAAGCACAACCAAATATGTTGCTGATTAGACCACACCAAAGGCTTTGTGTTTGTGTGTGAAGGGTTAGTGTATCTTCATCCTTCTGTAGACGCTGTTGAACAGAAGAAGAGGCCAGCGATGCTCTTCTCTTGTTAAGGATCTCTGGTGTCATAGCTTTATGTGAACATAAAGGCATGGTGGTGACTGAAGGACAAAAACGCCACCGCCACAGGGCAGCTAATTAGCGCATTATTGGGACTACATGTCTTTGAAAAGGACATATAAAGATAAAACCTTTTTCATATTGTTAACAGCAACTGTGGCTGAGGCCTCAGAGCACTCTGTGTTAGTATCCAGAGCTATACATTAGTAGCTGGAAGAGAGGAAGATAGTGAGGTCATTAGGAGACAACCATAAAAGCTTTGTTCTGATGAAATGGAGCCAGCCAGAGAGGCTGCTGGGAAAGCCCTGTCACTCATTATGTAACCTAACGTAGCAGGCGTAAAAATACATCTGTTTTTCAGGGGAAATGGAAGTTAGGTTGAAAATACTGTATCCTTGAAAACCAGAAACATTTGCTTTCTGACGACCCCATGGAGAGTGTTCTGCCTGTTGTAGTGAAGTGAGGCGTTGGCCCCCCTAGCCATCCCTGAGCCCCACAGCAGCCACGGCCCCAACCCTAAGCGAAGAGGAGGCCCTTCTCTCTCTCTCTCTCTCTCTCTCTCTCTCTCTCACTCTCTCTCTCTCTCTCTCTCTCTCCCTACCTCTCTCTCTCTCTCTCTTTCTCTCTCCCTACCTCTCTCTCTCTCTTTCTCTCTCCCTACCTCTCTCTCTCTCTCTCTCACCTAACACCGAGCCTCTCTACATACATAAGCATGCAGGCCTAATTAAAGTGGGGCCCATTAAAACACAACAGATGCTGAAAATTAAGAGATTATTTAAATGACTGCGACAGAAAGGACAGGGGAGGGGAGGAGAAAACCGAGGGAGGTAGATAATAAGAAAAAAAGAAGGACAGAAAGAAAATAGGCGGGCGCACGCAAAGTTGCATACCATTACAAATTAATTAGCAGCGTTTTTCCACTGTTGATGCAGTCATTCTTAATATTTTGTGCATGTCATTAGTAGATGTTTACGGGCGCTGTGCGCAAAATGCAACAAAGGCGAGCCTTGATGTGCGAGAATAAAAAACCCCAGAGAGGGCTGTTTGTTTTAATAATTGATTGGCCAGAGATACGCATGCTCATTGAGTCACTTCAAACACCGCAGTTAACAATCACACAGAGACCATATGAGTGGCAGGGACAAACATGCTTAGAGTAGGCTGAGGCAACCCTCACCGTGGTCAAGCTCTCGCTGTGTGTGTATGTTTGTGTGTGTGGCAACAGGAGCCCCTGTCTTCCCAGGCTGAATCCCCTCAACCTGCCTGTCACCCACAACACAGAACAGTATGGCAGAACAGAACACATCTGAATACAACAGAGTAGACCAGACCAGAGGCTCAACGGTTCTCAGAATACTAGGCCGCTGCCACTGACACTCATTTAATATCTCATTAGCTTTGCATCACACCAAGGCCTCACCTCCCCACCCTGGCTTCAGAGGAGCCCTCGTCATTCCACTGTGGAACACAGGGGAGAACAGAGAGACGTGTTTGTGTTCACATTCAGGCTTCGTAACTAAATAAATCACCCGGTTACCCTGTGGATGCCTCGGTGCAGTGACAGAGAGGAGATGCATCTTTCAAAAAGATACAAGTCCTCCAACAAAGTTTGGAACTTCTTAGCTCTGTTGGGAGTGTTTACAGGGCAGCTTGTGGTCACAACGCCTCTGTCAGTTGGGTTAACACTGCCACCTGTTGAGGTGGTGTGGGACAACGGCACACTTTACTTTCACTTTATCTTCACCACATACGTTTCTTTCCACGGACCGTAGCCTAAACTGGGACACAACATGGCCCATTCAAAGCCTATTATCCTGGGCCTGTATGTAACAAAAATAACCAAGAGGGCTTTCAGCTGGGACACACAAGCAACACTAGTTTACTCCCATTCTATTGGGGCCTGGAATTCTCCACTTGAAAGAACCCGATCTCCTCTTAACCTGCCCCCTCTCAGCGTGGCCCCCCTGCCAAATGACCCCCTCATTAAAGGCTTTGCACTGGGATGGCTCCGGATGCAGCATGCCGATCTGGCTTTGACGGCCCACAGTCTCACTGGCTTGTCATTTCAAATCACCTTCCTCCTCTCAGCAACAACACTGGGGCTGTGGAGAGGGACTCTCTGGTGTTAATGGGGTTGTCCCGGGAAAGAATATGGCAGGAGCGCGGCGAGATGTTCCGAGGCTGGGGCTCGCCGTACCAGGAATCATTAAAGCAGCAGTGAGAGAAACAATCCCTGGCCAAGCGACACAGAGCACAGTGAGCTGAAACACTCCCTGGCCAAGCGACACAGAGCACAGTGAGCTGAAACACTCCCTGGCCAAGCGACACAGAGCACAGTGAGCTGAAACACTCCCTGGCCAAGCGACACAGAGCACAGTGAGCTGAAACACTCCCTGGCCAAGCGACACAGAGCACAGTGAGCTGAAACACTACAGTGTCCCGAGAGAGAGAGAGAGAGAGAGAACAACAGAGAGGTGGAGGGAGGGGGTATGGGGTGGGGCGGAGATGGGGAACAAATAGGAGAGGAGGAGGGGGAGAATGAGGGGGAGAGGAAAGAGAGAGGGAGCAGGAAGGGGTGGAGGGATGGAGCGAGGGATCACGAAGACAGGAAAGGCAAACGAGGGAAGCAGAGGGAAAGGGAATGTACGTACAGAGGGGGACACAGTGGATGAGGTAGAGAGGGAAACCTATTCTGCTCTGAACAGATTGCAAAGGCTGATGAAAGACAAACATTTTCACATTGAATGGCAATTTAATTACGCCACTATTATGCACATCCATGTCTTCAGGTTGGCCTTTTCACAGTTGTAATAATCAAATCACGCATCCCCCCTCGTAAAACAATAGGCTTAACAAGCCATCCATCTCACTCAACCGTCAAAGCCATTTTCACTTAGTTCCTATCATCATTAGGTACACTACATTATATTTTCCCCTCATGTAGTCCATACTACAATCTACCTCTGGAACGGCAAGCAGTCATTCATTCACAGGGGGGCTATACTGAGCCATAACTAATGTACCTTAAAAAAAGATTTCCACTATCTCGTCTTACAGACAGAAAATAATTTCAGCACCTGTTGGTGGAGAGAGACGATACATTCATGCTGTTGCCTAGGGCCACATATCTAATCAATATCACCAATAGCAGTTGATACAACTGGCTGTTATGAATTAAATGAGATGCGCTCTCGCTCTCTCATTCTCTCTTGTCCTCCAGTCATTTCATTCACCTCCTCGCCAAGGAAACATTTCTGTTTTATTCCAATGAGGAAAAACCTGCCTCTTAAAGTGCCATTTTCTTTCTTAGTTTCCTTTCATGTGGAGTTTGAAATATCGAAAACGCTTACTGACATCTGGGGTGAAATACCATTTATATTCAAATGGAAATGCCATTAGTTCTTTTCCTTGTCTTTTTTTCCTCCTTGGCGTATTGTCACCACAGAAATGAAAAAGATGAATTTGGTGCTGGCTATACAGGCCCAGTTTTGAATAACAAAGTGGATGGACATTTGGCATCACAATCATTCCCAGCCAAAGGGCCATTACTTCCCCCTCATTAGAGAGTAACTGTTGAGGGCCATTCTTTCTTAGGGCCACAGACGAGATAAATCTCTGATTCTCTTGCACTCAATGTTCATGGTCACCAGATCTGCCTAAACACTAGTCTATTTTCACACATTGGCAGAAGAAGTTAATAAAATGACCTTTATAAAATAGGAGTGCGATACCCTACTGTATGTATGAGAGTTGGTGTCATAGAGCTTGTTCCAGTGTTAGTGTGGTGGCAGTGAACTTGACAGTGGGCCTGGGGCCGGTGGGTCGGTGTGAAGAGGGAGTGTGAACAGGAGGTGACGGATGGCCCCACATCTGGCACTCCCACGTCCCCTATGAAAGGAGTCTTGGCCTGGGCGGGACGGCCCCAGTGCGCTCCACTGCACTTCACAGGACCCTGCATATTTGGGACCCCAACATGGTGACGTAAATCACTGCCCCCCACCAACACACATGCACACCCACTGTGACACACACACACACACACACACACACACACACACACACACACACACACACACACACACACATGCTTGCGCACAAACCACACACACATACACACACATACATACAGAGCCTTGCAAAAGTATTCATCCCCCTTGGCGTTTTTTCCTATTTTGTTGCATTACAACCTGCACTTTAAATTGATTTTTGGGGGGATTTCATGTAATGGACATACACAAAATAGAAAAAAATTACTTGTTTCAAAAAATACAATAAAAATCTGGCGCAAACCTAACACCTCTCATCACCCCGAGAACAGGGAATGGGGATGTTTTTCATCGGCAGAGACTGGGAAACGTGGGAAACGTGTTTCAGTCTTCCAGAGATTTGAGACTGGGATGGAGGTTCACTTTCCAGCAGGACAATAACCCTAAGCATACTGCTAAAGCAACACTTGAGTGGTTTAAGGGGAAACATTTAAATGTCTTGGAATGGCCTAGTCAAAGCCCAGACCTCAATCCAATTGAGAATCTGGGGTATGACTTAAAGATCGCTGTACACCAGCGGAACCCATCCAACTTGATGGAGCTGAAGTAGTTTTGCCTTGAAGAATGGGCAATATCCCAGTGGCTAGATGTGCCAAGCTTATAGAGACATACCCCAAGAGACTTGCAGCTGTAATTGCTGCAAAAGGTGGCTCTACATAATATTGACTTTGGGGGGGTGAATAGTTATGCACACTCAAGTTGTAATTTTTTTGTCTTATTTGTTTCACAATAAAACATATTTTGCATCTTCAAAGTGGTAGGCATGTTGTGTAAATCAAATTATACACATTTTAATTCCAGGTTATAAAACAACAAAATAGGAAAAATGCCAAGGGGGTGAATACTTTCGCAAGCCACTGTACATGCTAGCGCACAAACACAATAGAAGGTCCCATTAGGAATCTAAAGCTCTTGGCTTTGAGAGGGGGAGGTCCACTGCTTCCCCCCTGAGAGACTACTGGCCCAACGTGGGCAAAAGCCATGTGTCATTGTCACTGTTAGGGAGGGTCGCACCCCAGCACCCATGAAGATGAAATATACCCTGGCTCATACTCTCACTGCCTTCACCATCTGTTAGTGGAACCATCCACCTGGTTCATGTGTTGGATGGAACCGCCACACAAACCAGACAGTGATGCAACCAGCCAGCTAAACAGGGTATACCTAATGCATGACTTGAAGTGCTTGTTGTGATTGAATTTAAATTGTACCTTTTATTTAACTAGGCAAGTCAGTGAAAAACAAATTCTTATTTACAATGACAGCTTACTGAGGAACAGTGGGTTAACTGCCTTGTTCAGGGGCAGAACAACAGATCTTTACCATGTCAGCACAGGGATTCGATCCAGCAACCTTTCAGTTACTGGCCCAACGCGCTAACCACTAGACTACCTGCCACCCCTAGGTGATGACTAATGGCCATCACCCTAGACGGCACTCTGTGATGAGACCAGAGAAAATCACAGAGATCACAGTTCATGGGAGAATAGTTTGTTTATTTTTTTTCTCCCTCTCTCCTCCAACCCTAGCCTCCCAGCCCCTACCCAAATGGTCATACGCCGTTGCAATCTTCGCTCTCTCTCTCTCACTACTCTCTCCTCTTCTATCCTATCATCTATCCCTTCTGCTCAATCCTTCACCTTCCTGTCTCCTGGTTCTGCCTATTCAACCCTACCCTCCTCCCTTTCAGCCTCCTTTGACTCCCACTGTTCCCTTTCCTCCAGGCCACCTCGACCCTCCCCGCCTGCTCTATGGCTGAGAGACCCACTGCATGCTCACAAAATAGGGCTGTGGGCAGCTGAGCAAATATGGCAGAAAACTTCTATTCCAGAGGACATTCTTCCACTCCCTCCTGTCTACCTTTTCTTCTTCTGTATTCGCTGCTAAAGTTGCTTTCTATCACTCTAAATTCCAAGCCTCTGCCTCCAACCCTGGGAAACTCTTTTCCATCTTCTCCTCCCTCAATCCACCCCCTTCCCCTCCCTCTTCCCTCTCTGCGGACGAGTTGTCAACCACTGAAAAAAAGGTTGAAGACATCCTCACTTCATTCACTCAGCCTATAGAGTCTACTGTTCCTACTCACACAGAACTACCCTACACCTTGACCTCTGTCTCCCCTCTCTCTCCAGATGTAATTGTGCGACGAGTGACGTCCAGCCAGCCAACAACCTGCCCACTTGACTCTATCCCCTTTTCCCTTCTCCAGACTATCTCTGGAGACCTCCCATTCCTCACTTCCCTCATCAACTCATCCCTGACCACTGGCTGCGTCGCCTCAACACGTGATGTCTCTGACCAAATCTCTCGTTATCACTCTCAGAACGATCTTCTTGACCCTAACCAGACGGGTCACTCAACTGAGACGGCTCTCCTCTGTGTTACGGAGGCTCTCTGCACTGCCAGAGCTGACTCTCTCTCCTCTGTTCTCATCCTCCTACATCTATCTGCTGCTTTCGACATCGTGAACTATCCGTGAACCCTCCTCTCCATCCTCTCAGGGTTGGACGTCTCAGGATCTGCACAGTTCCTAATCTAGGCCCTTGTCATATCCCGTCTGGACTACTGCAACTCTCTGTCGGCTGGGCTCCCTGCCTGTGCCATCAAACCCCTGCAGCCTGTTTGGTGTTCAACCTTCCCAAGTTCTCTCATGTCAACCCGCTCCTCCGTACACTCCACTGGCTTCCAGTCGAAGCTCACATCCACTACAAGACCATGGCACTTGCCTACGGAGCAGCAAGGGGAACTTCCCCTCCCTACCTTCAAGCCTACACCTCAACCCGAGCACTCAGTTCTGGCACCTCTGGTCTCTTGGCCGCCCCACCCCTACTCAGCCTGGTCAAATCTCTTCTCTGCCATGGCACCCCAATGGTGGAACCAGCTTCCCACTGATGCTAGGACAGAAGAGTCCTTGCCCATCTTCCGAAAATGTCTGAAACTCTACCTCTTCAAAGAGTATTTTAAAGAAGACATCTCAGTCTTACCCCCCCTCCACCTACTAGCTCTGACTTTGCTGATAACTTCTTTATTGAGGAGAAATGTACTTAATACAACTGTGATATGTGTTTGTCTCACCTAGCTACAGTGTATTGCAAAAGTACTCATCCACCTTGTCGTTTTTCCTATTTTGTTGCATTGGAGAAGGTCTGTATGGAGGAGTGGGCCAAAATCCCTGCTGCAGTGTGTGCAAACCTGGTCAAGAACTTCAGGAAACGTATGATCTCTGTAATTGCAAACAAAGGTTTCTGTACCAAATATTAAGTTCTGCTTTTCTGATGTATCAAATACTTATGTCATGCAATAAAATGCTAATTAATTACTTAAAAATCATACAATGTGATTTTCTGGATTTTTGTTTTAGATTCGGTCTCTCACAGTTGAAGTGTACCTATGATACAAATTACAGACCTCTACATGCTTTGTAAGTAGGAAAACCTGCAAAATCGGCAGTGTATCAAATACTTGTTCTCCCCACTGTATACACCAGTTCTGAAAGGCCCCAGAGTCTGCAACATCACTTAGCAAGGGGCACCACCAAGCAAGCGGCACTATGAAAACCAAGGAGCTCTCCAAACAGGTCTGGGACAAAGTTGTGGAGAAGTACAGATCAGGGTTGGGTTATAAAAAAATATCAGAAACTTTGAACATCCCACAGAGCACCATTAAATCCATCATTAAAAAATGGAAAGAATATGGCACCACAACAAACCTGCCAACAGAGGGCCGCCCACCAAAACTCACAGACCAGGCAAGGAGGGCATTAATCAGAGAGGCAACAAAGAGACCAAAGATAACGCTGAAGGAGCTGCAAAGCACCACAGCGGAGATTGGAGTATCTGTCCATAGGACCACTTTCAGCCAGGAAACACTCCACAGAGCTGGGCTTTAAGGAAGAGTGGCCAGAAAAAAGCCATTGCTTAAAGAAGAAAATAATCAAACACGTTTGTTGTTCGCCAAAAGGCATATGGGAGACTCCCAAAACATATGGAAGAAGGTACTCTGGTCAGATGAGACTAAAATGTAGCCTAGTCAAAGCCCAGACCTCAATCCAATTGAGAATCTGAGGTATGACTTAAAGATTGCTGTACACCAGCGGAACCCATCCAACTTGAAGGAGCTGGAGCAGTTTTGCCTTGAATAATGGGCAAAAATCCCAGTGGCTAGATGTGCCAAGCTTATAGAGACATACCCCAAGAGACTTGCAGCTGTAATTGCTGCAAAAGGTGGCTCCACATAGTATTGACTTTAGGGGGGTGAATAGTTATGCATGCTCAAGTTTCTCCGTTTTTTCGTCTTATTTCTTGTTTGTCTCACAATAAAAAATATTTAACATCTTCAAAGTGGTAGGCATGTTATGTAAATCAAATGGTACAAACCCCCCCCAAATATATTTTAATTCCTGGTTGTAAGGCAACAAAATAGGAAAAATGCCAAGGGGGTGAATACTTTCGCAAGCCACTGTATCTCAAGATGAATGCACTAACTGTACGTGGCTCTGGATAAGAGCATCCGCTAAATGACTCAAATGTAAACGTAATATGTAGATTAGGTGCTGTGTTGTGTGGGTTCCTGTCGATGTTAAAGCAGAGTTTCACAGAGCGAGGCCCTGCTTGCCTCACAGCCACAATTCATTTCCCTGCTGCACTGATTAAACTCTTCATCCATATTCATGGCTGCCCTCCGCTCTGAGACGAGTCAGATGAAGGGATGACTAAAGGAGGGACCGAGGCTGGGGAAAGAACGAGCAGAGGGAGAGGAAAAAACAGGGGAATATATACCTTTCACATACCTGTATATAAAAAATAATTTATTGTCAACCCACAACCCTTGTCGACCCACAACCCAAGCAGAAGGAGAAGCATTATGTAGGTACTGCACTTGAAGTAGCTCATTTCATATTGAGCGCTGTTGTTAAAAAACATTTAGACTCCCTTCCACTGCCAGCTACAGCTCTCTGTCCCCATGACTCAAAGCTATGCCACCAGCGTTTGGTAAAAAGCATGTGCTGACTGGTTGCCCCGGTGACCATCTGAAATAGGCAGGGAGGATGGCAGAGCCCCAATAGTTAATATTGTGCTGTTTACTGGCAGGCCAGGCTGGCTCCCTGGCTGGCTCCGCGGCTGTCTGTAATACATCACTGTGTGTGGAGCACATGCCTGCCATCCACACTCCACATCTGCACTGGATATAGAACGCTTCTAAATCCTCTGTTCGGCGTCCTTTGTTGTGTCGGTGAATTTAAGGAAAAAACTCCCAGCTCCCTCGCGCTCATTCTCCCTCTCTCTCAATTGCGTTCTCTCTCTCTCTCTCTCTCTCTCTCTCTCTCTCACCTGTTCTCCCTCTACCCGCTCTCTCTTGCTCTTTTGAAAGGATGGACAAGCAATTATGGATTTTAAATGAAAACCACCACATCGATGGAACATGAATGGGCTCCCACATCAAATACACATTTCCCCATCCCTCTGTATTTACCTAAATGCTGATAAAAGCCAGGGCGCTCCATTAAGGGGATGGATTTGTGAAGAAATACACCAACACAAATCCATCTGTTTCAAACATAAAAGCGGAGGGAAGAGGCTGAGTGAATAGCTCATAAAACAGTGTGATCGATGACCTCAGGATATCCATATATATCCATTATACATTATGAAGCTCAAATCAGAGCTTGTTCGCAAGGTTCTTAGAGAGTCAGGTACACTGCCATTTCTAGGGAATCACCCATGTTACCTTAGAGACAAGCCATACAGAGAATATCCTGCAGCAGTAGCACTGTCCCACTCACACTGAGCCTAAAACACATACTGTATGCAGTGTAAGGCATGATAGTATGTACAGGTGCACATGGAAGCACACGCACACACACGCACGCACGCACGCACGCACGCACACACACACACACACACACACACACACACACACACACACACACACACACACACACACACACACACACACACACACACACACACACACACACACACACACACACACACACACACACCCCTGCCTGCTCTGTCAACTCAACTGACAGCGGTAATGAGTTTCTTCTTCTTTCTCCTCTGCGTAAGCCAACTGGCACCGACTCAAGGGAATCTTTTAGGCTGAATTGCGGCCATTAATCACAATCTAGGGCAAAACTGTGCCATCACGTGTATGGCAAGCAGAGATGCGTTTACAATGAGAATAGAAGACAGAGGGGGAGCGGGAGCTCAAGAGACAGGGAGGAGGAGGGAGGGAGAAACAAAGAGAGATAGCCAACGAGATGGAGGAGGAGAGCGAGCGAGAGAGAAAAAAAAGTAGTACGGTAATGTTGCTTAATTCACCAGAATGACTTCACTGGTGAATCCTGTGTGGCTGCTACAGTGCAGCGGTTGGGTTCCTCCTCCTTCGCTGACAGACACGTTAAGCTGAATAGAGGATGAGGACATAAAGCAAAACAAAAGCCCAGACGCCACACTATGGATATGAGCTCAGTTACTGGGAGGAGCCCCCCCCCACTGCATCAATCACAGCCAACAAGCCAGACAGATATTGAGTGAGAAGGAGAGGCTATTCCTTACTTCAGCAAGCAACAGCACCCCAAAAAACACTAACCACAGCACGCACGTAACACCCTCTTCCTTGGCGCTGAATAATGATCTTAAATGCATAAATTAGGGAGTGTGCACCGGGGATAAATAAAGAGATACGATTCCAACTGCGCCAAAGGCAACAGCAACACACTTGATGAAGCAGCCAGCTTGTATGTAGTATGTAGTGTATGTCTATGATGGAGGGAAGGACAGAGAGCCAGGAGGCAGAGAGCAGAGCAGAGTAGGAGTGTCTCTACCTCATCATAACTCTACACTGGGCTACTATACTCTATATACGGCCAGCCAGCTAGCCAGCCAACCAACCGGCGGCCATCTTAAAATCTGGTTCTTTGTGACACAGAGATGTTGTCAACATCGTGTCCTGCATCATGTCCTCTATCATAAGACAGCTGGCAGTTAGGTGGCTGCTCTCCCTCTTTTCTTTTCGTCCTTCCATTCTCCCTTTCCCTTCTTGTTCTCCGGCCGGCCCTCAAGCTGCCAGCTGACCGCATTCACCAGGGAAATCATCCCTCCTGTCGATCAGCAGGCCCCGCCCCTCCAGAGCAGGCTAATCCATATGAATTCATGCTAATATGAAGCGTACCGCCTCCCGCCTTTCTCTCGCTCTCAGTGTGTGTGTGTGTGTGTGTCGTTTCACCATACAGACACACAACCAGATCCTCAGTGTGGGGTCTAGGCCTACGCCAGCACCATGCAGCACACTGACAGCAGGAGGCATGGGAGGGAAATAAATACAAATGATAAATATAGGCTCTGTCACAATCACTTAGTATTCAACCTGGGTTAGATACAAAAGCCTGTTTGCTTGTTCCTCCTTATTCTCCTCCTCCTCCTCCTCCGACCACAAATAATAACAGACAAAGATGACATGTTTCTTTGTTATTTGTTTCATTATAAGGTTTTCTTGGTTCCATGAAATGTTGCTATTTCAGTCATACAGTATGTGGACACAGCTTTTACTTTCTGTCCATCAGAGAAACTATTATAGACCGAACTGAACATTAACACTCATTAAGATTAGAGGGGATTTACAGTCAGGAAAAAACAAACAGTTCTTTGAATAGGCTATAAGTCCCACTCAGTGAAGCCGGGTCTTAAACAAATGCAACCCGTAAACATCTGTCCCAGTAATGGTCAAAAACAGCCGTTTAAAACGGGCCACTTCAATCTCCTAATGTCACTCTGAAGCCTGGATTAAATGGGATTAGTTTCATTGTGACTCTACAAGCAGCTCCCTTTGGCTATGTGGCTACAGTCAAGAGGGGTGTGTTTTCACCTGTGAGCTACTTCACTTGAGTTCAGTGTTGAACACAGTATCCATCAAACCCACATACCACACTCCTCTCCAGCTGGTCCTAACACGCCTGGTCTAGTTCTCTCTGCCCTTACCTTCAGTTTGGTCAGCTCTCTTCAACATTTCACATTTCAGATCCACGTCCAACATGTGAGGTGTGTGAAACATACACACACACACACACAGGTTCCCTCCTTTTCCTGCTCAGCAAAGCCCATGGCCTCACGGTGGGGACTAAATAAAGGCTAAGCTAGCTAGCAGAGAGACACAGAAACAGTGAAATGACAGAGCAGAGTACATAGCCAGCCTATCTCTATTCTACCTGCCAGGATGAGGCTCCAGTACAGACCTGTATTGACCCCACGTCTTCCTCCCAGTGATGGGTATAAACGTCTTCCTCCCAGTGATGTGTATCTCCCAGTGATGTGTATACACGTCTTCCTCCCAGTGATGTGTATAAACGTCTTCCTCCCAGTGATGTGCATAAACGTCTTCCTCCCAGTGATGTGTATAAACGTCTTCCTCCCAGTGATGTGTATAAACGTCTTCCTCCCAGTGATGTGTATAAACGTCTTCCTCCCAGTGATGTGTATAAACGTCTTCCTCCCAGTGATGTGTATAAACGTCTTCCTCCCAGTGATGTGTATAAACGTCTTCCTCCCAGTGATGTGTATCTCCCAGTGATGTGTATACACGTCTTCCTCCCAGTCATGTGTATCTCCCAGTGATGTGTATCTCCCAGTGATGTGTATCTCCCAGTGATGCGTATCTCCCAGTGATGTGTATAAACGTCTTCCTCCCAGTGATGTGTATCTCCCAGTGATGTGTATCTCCCAGTGATGTGTATACACGTCTTCCTCCCAGTGATGTGTATAAACGTCTTCCTCCCAGTGATGTGTATCTCCCAGTGATGTGTATAAACGTCTTCCTCCCAGTGATGTGTATAAACGTCTTCCTCCCAGTGATGTGTATAAACGTCTTCCTCCCAGTGATGTGTATAAACGTCTTCCTCCCAGTGATGTGTATAAACGTCTTCCTCCCAGTGATGTGTATAAACGTCTTCCTCCCAGTGATGTGTATAAACGTCTTCCTCCCAGTGATGTGTATCTCCCAGTGATGTGTATAAACGTCTTCCTCCCAGTGATGTGTATAAACGTCTTCCTCCCAGTGATGTGTATAAACGTCTTCCTCCCAGTGGTGGGTATAAACGTCTTCCTCCCAGTGATGGGTATAAACGTCTTCCTCCCAGTGATGGGTATAAACGTCTTCCTCCCAGTGGTGGGTATAAACGTCTTCCTCCCAGTGGTGGGTATAAACGTCTTCCTCCCAGTGGTGGGTATAAACGTCTTCCTCCCAGTGATGTGTATCTCCCAGTGATGTGTATAAACGTCTTCCTCCCAGTGATGTGTATCTCCCAGTGATGTGTATCTCCCAGTGATGTGTATACACGTCTTCCTCCCAGTGATGTGTATAAACGTCTTCCTCCCAGTGATGTGTATCTCCCAGTGATGTGTATAAACGTCTTCCTCCCAGTGATGTGTATAAACGTCTTCCTCCCAGTGATGTGTATAAACGTCTTCCTCCCAGTGATGTGTATAAACGTCTTCCTCCCAGTGATGTGTATCTCCCAGTGATGTGTATAAACGTCTTCCTCCCAGTGATGTGTATAAACGTCTTCCTCCCAGTGATGTGTATAAACGTCTTCCTCCCAGTGGTGGGTATAAACGTCTTCCTCCCAGTGATGGGTATAAACGTCTTCCTCCCAGTGATGGGTATAAACGTCTTCCTCCCAGTGGTGGGTATAAACGTCTTACTCCCAGTGGTGGGTATAAACGTCTTCCTCCCAGTGGTGGGTATAAACGTCTTCCTCCCAGTGATGTGTATCTCCCAGTGATGTGTATAAACGTCTTCTTCCCAGTGATGTGTATAAACGTCTTCCTCCCAGTGATGTGTATCTCCCAGTGATGTGTATAAACGTCTTCCTCCCAGTGATGTGTATCTCCCAGTGATGTGTATAAACGTCTTCCTCCCAGTGATGTGTATCTCCCAGTGATGTGTATAAACGTCTTCCTCCCAGTGATGTGTATCTCCCAGTGATGTGTATAAACGTCTTCCTCCCAGTGATGTGTATAAACGTCTTCCTCCCAGTGGTGGGTATAATAAGAATATATGCCATTTAGCAGGTACTTTTATCCAAAGCATTTTACATATGGGTGGAACCAGGAATCCAACCCACTAAACTGACGTAGCAAGGGCCATGCTACAGAGGACCACGAACTACATATTTGCTAGTCTTAGGCACAGAGAGGGACGGGAGCCACCCCCCTGCCACTGCCTTTTCATTCTCAAATGACGCCTCAGCGGGCAAATAGAGTAGTCTAATACACTGTGGGGTTGTTATATCTCTTGGCAGTGCTGGCAATAAAAGAGTGGACTTCATGACTTACTTACACACTTTAATATTGCGTTTATAAATAAAAAAGCCCAAGACACATACATAAATATGATAAAGGCCCATGGTTGGGAGGTGGATATAAATTCTTTATGTGATAGCAGAACTGAACATATCCTAACCCCTGGCACATAAGGAAACCACAAGAGGCACAGAATGTGACATAGAATCCCCAGGTCCCTGTTAACCTATATTTGACATACATACCAAGCGCATATTAAGTACATTATGAAAAGGTCATAATGACATCTATCATCTACAGTAGAGGGAATGTACTGTTCTGTTGGAACAGTACATTAACTGTTGCAGTGAACTGCTAATGTGTGTGTGAGGAGAGAGAGAGAGAGAGAGAGAGAGAGAGAGAGAGAGAGAGAGAGAGAGAGAGAGAGAATTTAATTAAGAGAGAGAGTTAGAGAGAGACAGACAGAGAGACAAAGAGAGTGTGCCGTGTTCATGTGTTTGACTTGAACTGTGAGTGTAATATATAGGGGTAAATGTACGTGAAGGTTAGTGTAAGTGTGTAATCTAAGGCCACAGAGGGGCAGGCATGTTGTGTTCTAGCTGCAGAAGCATGAGCGTTCAGCTACAGGTAGTTGGGTCTCTCTCTCTCGCTCTCTCTCTCTGTGCATCACGCCTGCTTCATGTGGAAGGCTGCCGTTTAAACAAAGCTGGCGGGTTCCTCAGCACCACATTGGAATGGAATGTTTCTTCCTGGTTCAAGGTCCAACCTCCAGAGCCAGAAGGGCCCAGAGCTCACTCCTTCCACTTTCATCTTCTTTCAGCCTGTTTATTTGACTGTGGCTATTCAGAACTACTCTGTTGTTCAAATTACAGTTGTTATATTACCTACAGTACGTTACGTTATATTACTGTCATGTTACCTACAGTACGTTATATTAGTGTCACGTTACCTACAGTACGTTATATTAGTGTCACGTTACCTACAGTATGTTATATTACCGTCACGATACCTACAGTATGTTATATTACTGTCACGTTACCTACAGTATGTTATATTACCGTCACGTTACCTACAGTACGTTATATTAGTGTCACGTTACCTACAGTATGTTATATTACCGTCACGATACCTACAGTATGTTATATTACTGTCACGTTACCTACAGTATGTTATATTACTGTCACGTTACCTACAGTACGTTATATTACTGTCACATTACCTACAGTACATTACATTATATTACTGTCACGTTACCTACAGTATGTTATATTACTGTCACGTTACCTACAGTATGTTATATTACTGTCACGTTACCTACAGTACATTACATTATATTACTGTCACGTTACCTACAGTATGTTACATTATATTACTGTCACGTTACCTACAGTATGTTATATTTCCGTCACGTTACCTACAGTACGTTACGTTATATTACTGTCATGTTACCTACAGTATGTTATATTACTGTCACATTACCTACAGTACGTTATATTAGTGTCACGTTACCTACAGTACGTTATATTAGTGTCACGTTACCTACAGTATGTTATATTACTGTCACGTTACCTACAGTATGTTATATTACTGTCACATTACCTACAGTATGTTATATTACTGTCACGTTACCTACAGTATGTTATATTACTGTCACGTTACCTACAGTACGTTACATTATATTACTGTCACGTTACCTACAGTACGTTACGTTATATTACTGTCACGTTACCTACAGTATGTTATATTACTGTCACGTTACCTACAGTATGTTATATTACTGTCACGTTACCTACAGTATGTTATATTACTGTCACGTTACCTACAGTACGTTATATTACTGTCACGTTACCTACAGTATGTTATATTACTGTCACGTTACCTACTGTACATTATATTACTGTCACGTTACCTACAGTACGTTATATTACTGTCACGTTACCTACAGTATGTTATATTACTGTCACGTTACCTACTGTACATTATATTACTGTCACGTTACCTACAGTATGTTATATTACTGTCACGTTACCTACAGTCCGTTACATTATATTACTGTCACGTTACCTACAGTATAATATATTACTGTCACGTTACCTACAGTATGTTATATTACTGTCACGTTACCTACAGTATGTTATATTACCGTCACGTTACCTACAGTACGTTACATTATATTACTGTCACGTTACCTACAGTACGTTACGTTATATTACTGTCACGTTACCTACAGTATGTTATATTACTGTCACGTTACCTACAGTATGTTATATTACTGTCACGTTACCTACAGTATGTTATATTACTGTCATGTTACCTACAGTACGTTACGTTATATTACTGTCACGTTCCCTACAGTACATTACATTATATTACTGTCACGTTACCTACAGTACGTTATATTACTGTCACTTTACCTACAGTATGTTATATTACTGTCACGTTACCTACAGTACGTTACGTTATATTACTGTCACGTTACATACAGTATGTTATATTTTCTATCACGTTACTCAAAGTATGTTATATTACTGTCACGTTACCTACAGTATGTTATATTATATAACCTAAAGTATGTTATATTACTGTCACGTTACCTACAGTACATTATATTACTGTCACGTTACCTACAGTACATTATATTACTGTCACGTTACCTACAGTATGTTATATTACTGTCACGTTACCTACAGTATGTTATATTACTGTCACGTTACCTACAGTATGTTATATTACTGTCACGTTACCTACAGTACATTATATTACTGTCACGTTACCTACAGTATGTTATATTACCTACAGTACGTTACGTTATATTACTGTCACGTACTGTCACGTACAACTTACATACTGTAAGTTGGTGGTTGAAGATATCCCTCTAGTGGTGTGGGGGCTGTGCTTTGGCAAAGTGGGTGGGGTTATATCCTTCCTGTTTGGCCCTGTCCGGGGGTGTCCTCGGATGGGTCCACAGTGTCTCCTGACCCCTCCTGTCTCAGCCTCCAGTATTTATGCTGCAGTAGTTTATGTGTCGGGGGGCTAGGGTCAGTTTGTTATATCTGGAGTACTTCTCCTGTCCTATTCGGTGTCCTGTGTGAATCTAAGTGTGCGTTCTCTAATTCTCTCATTCTCTCTTTTTTTCTCTCTCTCGGAGGACCTGAGCCCTAGGACCATGCCCCAGGATTACCTGACATGATGACTCCTTGCTGTCCCCAGTCCACCTGGCCGTGCTGCTGCTCCAGTTTCAACTGTTCTGCCTTATTATTATACGACCATGCTGGTCATTTATGAACATTTGAACATCTTGGCCATGTTCTGTTATAATCTCCACCCGGCACAGCCAGAAGAGGACTGGCCACCCCACATAGCCTGGTTCCTCTCTAGGTTTCTTCCTAGGTTTTGGCCTTTCTAGGGAGTTTTTCCTAGCCACCGTGCTTCTACACCTGCATTGCTTGCTGTTTGGGGTTTTAGGCTGGGTTTCTGTACAGCACTTTGAGATATCAGCTGATGTACGAAGGTCTATATAAATACATTTGATTTGATTTTGACCTACAGTACGTTACGTTATATTACTGTCATGTTACCTACAGTATGTTATATTACTGTCACGTTACCTACAGTACGTTATATTAGTGTCACGTTACCTACTGTACGTTACGTTATATTACTGTCAATTTACCTACTGTATGTTATATTACTGTCACGTTACCTACAGTATGTTATATTACTGTCACGTTACCTACAGTATGTTATATTACTGTCACGTTACCTACAGTATGTTATATTACTGTCACGTTCCCTACAGTACATTACATTATATTACTGTCACGTTACCTACAGTACGTTACGTTATATTACTGTCACGTTACCTACAGTATGTTATATTACTGTCACGTTACCTACAGTATGTTATATTACTGTCACGTTACCTACAGTATGTTATATTACTGTCATGTTACCTACAGTACGTTACGTTATATTACTGTCACGTTCCCTACAGTACATTACATTATATTACTGTCACGTTACCTACAGTACGTTATATTACTGTCACGTTACCTACAGTATGTTATATTACTGTCACGTTACCTACAGTCCGTTACATTATATTACTGTCACGTTACCTACAGTATAATATATTACTGTCACGTTACCTACAGTATGTTATATTACTGTCACGTTACCTACAGTATGTTATATTACCGTCACGTTACCTACAGTACGTTACATTATATTACTGTCACGTTACCTACAGTACGTTACGTTATATTACTGTCACGTTACCTACAGTATGTTATATTACTGTCACGTTACCTACAGTATGTTATATTACTGTCACGTTACCTACAGTATGTTATATTACTGTCATGTTACCTACAGTACGTTACGTTATATTACTGTCACGTTCCCTACAGTACATTACATTATATTACTGTCACGTTACCTACAGTACGTTATATTACTGTCACTTTACCTACAGTATGTTATATTACTGTCACGTTACCTACAGTACGTTACGTTATATTACTGTCACGTTACATACAGTATGTTATATTTTCTATCACGTTACTCAAAGTATGTTATATTACTGTCACGTTACCTACAGTATGTTATATTATATAACCTAAAGTATGTTATATTACTGTCACGTTACCTACAGTACATTATATTACTGTCACGTTACCTACAGTACATTATATTACTGTCACGTTACCTACAGTATGTTATATTACTGTCACGTTACCTACAGTATGTTATATTACTGTCACGTTACCTACAGTATGTTATATTACTGTCACGTTACCTACAGTACATTATATTACTGTCACGTTACCTACAGTATGTTATATTACCTACAGTACGTTACGTTATATTACTGTCACGTACTGTCACGTACAACTTACATACTGTAAGTTGGTGGTTGAAGATATCCCTCTAGTGGTGTGGGGGCTGTGCTTTGGCAAAGTGGGTGGGGTTATATCCTTCCTGTTTGGCCCTGTCCGGGGGTGTCCTCGGATGGGTCCACAGTGTCTCCTGACCCCTCCTGTCTCAGCCTCCAGTATTTATGCTGCAGTAGTTTATGTGTCGGGGGGCTAGGGTCAGTTTGTTATATCTGGAGTACTTCTCCTGTCCTATTCGGTGTCCTGTGTGAATCTAAGTGTGCGTTCTCTAATTCTCTCATTCTCTCTTTTTTTCTCTCTCTCGGAGGACCTGAGCCCTAGGACCATGCCCCAGGATTACCTGACATGATGACTCCTTGCTGTCCCCAGTCCACCTGGCCGTGCTGCTGCTCCAGTTTCAACTGTTCTGCCTTATTATTATACGACCATGCTGGTCATTTATGAACATTTGAACATCTTGGCCATGTTCTGTTATAATCTCCACCCGGCACAGCCAGAAGAGGACTGGCCACCCCACATAGCCTGGTTCCTCTCTAGGTTTCTTCCTAGGTTTTGGCCTTTCTAGGGAGTTTTTCCTAGCCACCGTGCTTCTACACCTGCATTGCTTGCTGTTTGGGGTTTTAGGCTGGGTTTCTGTACAGCACTTTGAGATATCAGCTGATGTACGAAGGTCTATATAAATACATTTGATTTGATTTTGACCTACAGTACGTTACGTTATATTACTGTCATGTTACCTACAGTATGTTATATTACTGTCACGTTACCTACAGTATGTTATATTACTGTCACGTTACCTACAGTATGTTATATTACTGTCACGTTACCTACAGTATGTTATATTACTGTCACATTACCTACAGTATGTTATATTACTGTCACGTTACCTACAGTATGTTATATTACTGTCACGTTACCTACAGTATGTTATATTACTGTCACGTTACCTACAGTACGTTATATTACTGTCACGTTACCTACAGTATGTTATATTACTGTCACGTTACCTACAGTATGTTATATTACTGTCACGTTACCTACAGTATGTTATATTACTGTCACGTTACCTACAGTATGTTATATTACTGTCACATTACCTACAGTATGTTATATTACTGTCACGTTACCTACAGTATGTTATATTACTGTCACGTTACCTACAGTATGTTATATTACTGTCACGTTACCTACAGTATGTTATATTACTGTCACCGTACCTACAGTATGTTATATTACTGTCATGTTACCTATAGTACGTTACGTTATATTACAGTCATGTTGTGGAATTGTGGAATTCCATTCCAGACCCAAGTGACCTGATCCACACACAACAGTGTAACTGGCTTTTTAACCCTGTCCATTTCAGCTGCATTGTCCCCCTGTGCCAGAGGACCCAAGGAGAGAAAAGGGAAATGCCTGCCCGCTCTCTCTCCCCATCCACTCCTACCTTCTAGTCAGCTTAAGAGAGACTTTCCGCTCTAAACATTCTCATCTCACAGAATACAGCTAGCGAATGTACTGAGCAAGCAAAGATGTTGCATTTCATTTCAGACTCTCCTTCATGAAGACAGAGAAAGTAATCAACATATAACCAGATAGATATGGATACAATATGAAGTTCTGCTGTGATCAAAAACACCTCCTAATATGTTCTAAGCTGGCTCTGATGTTGTCAACATGTATGAAAACAACAGCAGCAAAGAGGGCCTTTGTACACGAAAAGCGATGTATTCCCACGGACTAACCGTTCAGCCAGCTTGGAGGAACATTAAACCATTGGAACAGATCTCTGGCGACAGCGTGACAAATCAATGTTTTTCTCTGTGTGTGAGAGACTGTTGGTTTGGCTCTGGCCTTTCACAATTCCAAACGGAGGCCGTGGTGTTGGTGTTTGGGGAAAGGGTCAGGGACTGTGGCAGGTTAGGGCCACTTCATTCACTGCCAAAGCCAAGGTCACTGCAGCTGCCCTGGGGCTATGGGAGAGGGGGATGCCCCCCCCCCCGAGTGGAGAATTGGAAGAGAGTGGGAGAGGAGGAGGAGCGTTACGGGGGAGGATTGAAAAGGAGGAGGTGTATTCTCCCCTAATGCACACACAGAGGTCACCGTTTTCCAGGTGAACCCTCCCCTTCTCCCCCTGACCTCTGCCTTTCCCATTTCTGAGTATATGCAGAGACAGAGTGGGGGAAGGGTTACGGAGAGGGAGGGGAGAGAAAAGCACCCATCTACCCAGGACAGGGCAGAACACAGTAGTGAGGAATGACAAAAGGGGGCCTCAGTCAGCAAGTCAGTCCTTCCGTCAGTCAGTCAGTCAGGAAAGAATAGCGCTATGGTCATTCTCACAAAGAGGAGCCAACCAGAGGGTCTGGTTTTGTTCTGAACAGCATCTCACCCTGTTCCCAGCCACTCCAAAGACTTCAATTCACCCCAACAATGGCTGCTGCAACTCTCTCCCTTGGAGGTACCCAACATAAAGGGGTCTGCGGCTGGGGCCCAGAGAAGGGGAGTGGGGCAGTTAGTTGACTGTGTCCTGTCCTGTCCTCTCTGTCAGATTAGCGCTGTCTCCTGCCTGTCCATCGCTCTGGTCTAAGGCTGGGCTTTGTCCCTCTGGTTCATGTGAAGAGGAGAGCCCATCCTCCACTTACTGGTCTTGGTATTGACAATGTGGCCGACTGTGGGCTCACAGAGAATGGCCAGGCCTGTGGGGCCAGAAAGACAGACAGACAGAGTTGAAAACAGGAACAGCAGCAGGCCCTCTAGCCCAGCCACCAGGCCCTCTAGCCCAGCCACCAGGCCCTCTAGCCCAGCCACCAGACCCAGATAGACAGACAGACAGACAATGTCTGACCAGACACATCCTCCATCACCTACTCCTCCCCTCCTGACACTCCACGTCCTCTTCCTTTCACACTTTTACATGTCTTTACCAATCTCACAGGTTGTACAAAATGACCTCCAAATGGGAGGACAGGAAGAGGGAGTTTTTATTGGTGGATGGTGCTGGCCCTGTAAAGCTTTTTAACAGCGTTTTTTGTCCGTAAAGGCAAGTGTAGTCAAGCGTGGTGATGGGGCAGTGGGGAGGGGCCTTTTGAAAGAACTACCACAGAGAGTTGGCAGGAAACCTAGTGAGACATTACATCACAGAACACACACAAGAGTAGACATTGGACAGTAACACTGGTAGTGATGGGTAGATCTGGACCATCACACACTATGGGAAATGTATTTTACTGTCAACACAAAACAGACACTTAGCAGGGCAAGCCAGCAGGCGGGCAGGCCGGCATGCACGGAAACATACACATACACACACACAAGTATGCACAGACACACGCATCACGCGCATGCCCGCGTGCAGTGCTCACACACACAGATCAAATGACCAAATAACCAGATGTCAACATTTCAGACTCCCAGACTGGTCCTCAGAATCAAAACACATTGGAAATCTGGTAAAAACTCTGGGCTAGACTACAGCCCTCTTGTTTCACCTCTGACCCCAACTCTGCCCTTTTCCCACTCACCTCCAACCTCTATTACTGAGGAATTCCCCCTATGAGCCTTAAAACCAGGGAAGAGGAATTCAGGGCCCTCTTTTAATTAGTTTGTTTGAGAAGGGCTAGGGTGGTCCAGAGACATCCAGACCAAGACAGAATTCATTAAAAAGATACCACCCCGCCATGTGCCTCCCACGACCTTCCACCCCCTTCCCCCCCACACACACACACTTCACAGAGGGACAAATCCTCACCACAAAGGAGCTGCATTTTAATTTGAACCAAAACCCAGCTGCATGCAGACACTCTGATGGTCATGGTCAAGGTTAGAGCCTTTCATCAACGATTGGCAGAAAGACAACTGAAAAGACACATATTTTGACACGGGCTCTATTTTCTTCAAATGTGCACATTTACAACAACACATTTTCTGAAATCATGTTGTAATGGGTAATTGGGAGAAATATTTAGGACACACTTCGGACGGAATAATCTCCACCAGAGCACGTTGAGCTGCACAGAGGGAGCGGATAGTGGAATTGGAAGAATTTGACATCTAAAATATTTACTTCCAAACTATTAGAGACCTTTCTACCAGCCTTGAGACTGAGACTGAAGCTTGAGTGACAGTGGTTTTTCCTTCTGATCCCATCTCACGTCAATTAGCCACATTCCTCTTCTCACCTCTGGTATGGAACTTGTCAGCAGAGTAGCATGGAGGGAGGCGTAGAAGGACTGAGAGAAAGATAGCTTGACGAGAGAGAGCGAAATGCTTTGAGACTGCAGGGAGAGAATGATGAAGAAAGAGCGAGAGAACACAGAGAGAGAGAGAGAATAAGGAAGAATGAAAGATGAAGGGGGGGGGGTGACATTACTGCCTGGCTCCTCACTCTTGTCCCTGTGCAATAGCCATTGCCACTCCATCTTTGATTTATAGATTGTGGGAGAGAGAGATAGATTTCAGCTATACCTATACCCGCCGTCCCCCTGGCGGGCGGCCACGCCACAGCTCTGCAGACATGTCGTTGTGTTTTCACAGCGCCCCTGTCACAACAGTGCTGTGGGTCTGCTGTGCTGTGGGAGGCTAGACCTAGGACAAGGATGGCCTTCCCCTGAGACATGCAGCTGTTTGCCAGGCGTCTCTCTCTCTCTCTCTCTCTCTGCAGCAGTTGCTTTGTTCTGAAATAAGTGCATTATCAGTTATTGATGTTGCTGGCGCTTTGCCAGCTTTCCCTTCCTCTTCTTAGTAGGAGGGAAGGAAAAATATATCTGCAACTAGGAAGCCTACTACACTTCCCAGTTATGAATACGATCCGCAAACATATAAAACATATACAACATTATGCCACTTGTGATAATATCACTCCTCGAAAAAAGATATGACGGGGATTTCAATCTTGTTGAACATGAAGCAGCGAGGCGAGGAATCGGGGAACTTTTTGTTTGAGCAGTTCAATATCCCAGGCAGTATCCTTTTCAATCATTGCACTACAGTCAATGCATTTGGGTCTTTATGCATAAATGATATCCTCTTTAAAGTTCCTTCAGTTTACTGTGAGGCTTTGTATACACACGCAAATAGAGCCCCAGCCACCAGCCACACTTACTGAGCAATGCTGCTTTCATAGTGTTTACACCCCCACCCTTTCTTTCCCCTCCTCCCTCCTCCTCCCCATACAGTATGACTGTTATAGCCCTGCTCTGCACACCTGGCATTCCCATGACCTGTGTCAGCATAGCCCAGTGATCTGTGACGGTCCCTGTGCATCAGAACGGCTCAGTGGTACAGTAGCTCCTGCCATTCACACAATACAGTACTAAACAGACTCTAATGGTCATTGTGTTGTTCTGCAGCTCCGCTCAAGGTTGCATTCCATAGGATTCCTCTCTCTGGAATGAGAGGCCTTCCAGGGAACGTTCAAAGAATCCTTCCAGGGCTGGGAGAGAGCTGAGAGCCCAGGCTGGCAGCTACCGACTGGGGAACGGAGCCTGAGTGAAACTGGGTGGAGGGATGGATGGGTTGGAGGTACTGTAGGCTGGCACATGGCCTAGGGCACTACCTAGGGCACCTCTTTGAGTGAAACGGAGATGCAGAGCCTCCATTTCATGTCTCCTGTGGCTTGTCAGCTGAGGTAGAGCTAATTCCAACACTATCTTCTTCCTGACGCATATCACATCAGCACCATGTAGGGCATGAAATAAACAGGTAAAGGGGTAATACTGTACAGCCAACCAATAGGAAGAAAGGAGCTCCAATTCCAATAGCTCCCAGATCTGTGATGTGTTAAAGAAATAATAGAAAATTCAAATTTCTTGATCCCGGTGGGGGACTTGGGTAATCAGAGGCGTTTGTAAATATAATTGCTTCAAGTGTTTTTCCAAGGGTTCATTTCACCTGGCTGTTCGTTCGGCCTTCAGATACAAAAGCATAATGGAGCCAAGGCGCACAAAATGGAGACACGGTAAATACTATTTCCAAGAAAGCCATGAGGAGAGAGAAGAGGAGAGTTCCCTTCCATATCTGGAATGTCCTGCTTTAGATTAAAACAGGCATTGAGAGTATTGGCAGATGAACAGCGCCTGTGTCAGAGCTGAGCTGTTCTATTTCAATCTGTCATGCCTCATTGACTGCCTTCACACACACACTACCGTTCAAAAGATTGGGGTCACTTAGAAATGTCCTTGTTTTTGAAAGAAAAGCACATTATTTTCTCCATTAAAATAACATCAAATTGATCAGAAATACAGTGTAGACATTGTTCATGTTGTAAATGAAACGGTCGATTTTTTATGGAATATCTACATAGGCGTACAGAGGCCCATTATCAGCAACCATCACTCCTGTGTTCCAATGTTACGTTGCGTTAGCTAATCCAAGTTTATAATTTGAAAAGGCTAATTGACCATTAGAAAACCCTTTTGCAATTATGTTAGCACAGCTGAAAACTGTTGTCCTGATTAAAGAAGCAATAAAACCTTCTTTAATCGAGTTGAGTATCTGGATCATCGGCATTTGTGGGTTCGATTACAGGCTCAAAATGGCCAGAAACAAAGACTTTCAGCTGAAACCTGTCAGTCTATTCTTGTTCTGAGAAATGTCGGCTATTCCATGCGAGAAATTGTCAACAAACTGAAGATCTCGTTCAATGCTGTGTACTACTCCCTTCACAGAACAGCACAAACTGGTTCTAACCAGGATAGAAAGAGGAGTGGGAGGCCACAGTGCACAACTGAGCAAGAGGACAAGTACATTGGAGTGTCTAGTTTGAGAAACAGACGCCTCACAGGTCCTCAACTGGCAGCTACATTAAATAGTACCTGCAAAACACCAGTCTCACTGTCAACAGTGAAGAGGTGACTCCGGGATGCTGGCCCTCTAGGCAGAGTTGCAAAGAAAAAGCCACATCTCAGACTGGCCAATAAAAAGAAAAGATTAAGATGGGCAAAAGAACACAGACACTGGACAGAGGAAGATTGGAAAAAAGTGTTATGGACAGACAAATCTAAGTTTGAGGTTTTCGGATCACTAAGAAGAACATTCGTGAGACGCAGAAAAAATGAAAAGATGCTGGAGGAGTGCTTTACGCCATCTGTCAAGCATGATGGTGGAGGCAATGTGATGGTCTGGGGGTGCATGGGTGGTGGTAAAGTGGGAGATTTCTACAGGGTAAAAGGGATCTTGAAGAAGGAAGGCTATCACTCCATTCTGCAACGCCATGCCATACCCTGTGGATGGAGCTTAATTGGAGCCAATTTCCTCCTACAACAGGACAATGACCCAAAGTACTCCAAACTATGCAATAACTATTTAGCGAAGAAGCAGCCAGCTGGTATTCTGTCTATAATGGAGTGGCCAGCACAGTCACTGGATCTCAACCCTATTGAGCTGTTGTGGGAGCAGCCTGACTGTAGTGTATGTAAGAAGTGCCCATCAAGCCAATCCAACTTGTGGGAGGTTCTTCACGAAACATGGGGTGAAATCTCTTCAGATTGACAACTAGAATGCCTAAGGTCTGCAAGGCTGTAATTGCTGCAAATGGAGGATTCTTTGACGAAAGCAAAGTTTGAAGGACACAATTATTATTTCAATTAAAAATCATTATTTATAACCTTGTCAACGTCTTGACTATATTTCATATTCATTTCGCAACTAATTGAATGTATGTTTTCATGGAAAACATGGACATTTCTAAGCGACCCCAAACTTTTGAACGGTAGTGTATATCTTATGTGATTTCCCTTCCCAGAAGTCTGTTGTTTGCCAAGAAATAATCGTAATAATTTTTCACAGTAATATGTCCCTTGGCTAAATGCACATGAAGATGATAAAGACAATTACATTGATGGAAGCAACAATCTATCCGCAATATTAAAGCTGATCCACCCCTTAAAAAAAAAGAAAAACAAATAAATAAATGCACTTGAAGATATATCATACAGAACTCCTAAAGTTGGTTATCCTCTTACATTTATGTACAGAGCCAAAAAAAAGAAAATTGGTTTGGTATACTCTGACATGAATTCATAAATCTAAATAATGAAATGATACAACTTATCTTGACCAGATTGGCATCAATTTAACTCAGATCCGAGTTCTCCATCTGGGAAGTAGATTAGATAGACACCTGTGAAGACGTATAATCAGTCAACAGGCGTCCAGAGCGCTGAGCCCTTCAGCCCAACTCAGCATTACAGTTAGAGAAATCATATTATACCTCAATCTCCCAAGAGCAGAGACAGAGCAAGAGACAGAGAGAGAGAGATATGACCATGCACAGCCGGGTAAAATAGACACATTAATCTGCATAGTGCTAACCAGATTGGTCCTTAAGACGTTATATAGGCCTGTTTTCCAAGCAGGGACGTAGGCCTTTGGTAAACAGGAAAAAGGGGCATGTTGCATTTTCTCACTGAGGTGAATTGCAGAGGCAGTGGCAGGAGCTCTCAGCAGCACCTCTCTCATTGTGGCTGGGGAGAGGAGTGGAGAGGAGGCTGGGAAGGGGGCGGGGGCACGCTGTCCTGAGCGGTAACAGAATGTTGGTGTGTGTGCATGTAAATACAGTGGATTGATATATTTTAGTGAGGGAAGGAAGGATGAGTGCAGTTTATTCATTTTGGTGTTCGGCAGGTTTTTTTCCATCTGTTTGAGCAGTTGAGAAGTTTGGTAGCCAAAGTCTACGCCCGTTCTTCATGGTCAACAGTACTACTCCTAGTAGAAGTGGGAACTATGGACGGGATTCTTCAATTAAGTTTTTCATGCAATTTTTTTCACTTGCGAAATACTGCACTAAATATCTAACTAAGACCTTGGCAACAACCTCAAAATGAATGACAGATTCCTTGATTTATCAAAAATTTTGACTGTTTTGAGGAAGTGTATACTGGCTATGTTGTTGCAAACAGTAATATTGTCGTTCTTTTCTCATTTTCCCAGCGAAGGTATTTTAAGGGACTATGCAAAGCACAGGCGTTCTCTTCGCCTAGCCGAGTTCTGCTAGGAGCAAAACGAGCCTAGTATGTGGGTTCCTTTACCCTGTTGCCTCCATCACAGATCACTCTCTGAGCACTGAGACCTGTGGTTGTTAGCTCCATTAGGAGAATTACTCTCATTATGTGTCTGTCTACAAAGTATCTGTTACCTTATATCTACCGAAAAAACACCGGTGTGGTCTACAATCTCTCTCTCTCTCTCTCTCTCTCTCTGCAAGCCAATTTCCCAGCAGATCCGTAGGGAGGGAGGCCCAGTGTACTG
This sequence comes from Oncorhynchus kisutch, assembly GCF_002021735.2. Classification (NCBI taxonomy): domain Eukaryota; kingdom Metazoa; phylum Chordata; class Actinopteri; order Salmoniformes; family Salmonidae; genus Oncorhynchus; species Oncorhynchus kisutch. Next base: position 62,449,397 of record NC_034176.2, read on the forward strand.
CGGTTCTATTGAGACAGTCTCCTGACCTGTGCAGCCCAGTCATTGAGCTGAGTGTCAGTGGGAAGTGCAGCAGCAGGGCAGTTTCAAAGCCTCGGGCCAGGCTGGTGGAGGGAGGAAGGGGGGTGAGGGGTTGAGGGGCGGGGTTTCACCCACAGACAAAGGAAACCCGAGGGAGATGGAAGGCTGGCGCTTCAGCGTCCACCCAGTCAGGAGGCTAGGATGAATGGGAGGGGTACGGAGTAGCATCTCCTCCAACTACTCCCACACAAAGACACACACACACAATAACAATCAACCAATGCCTGGAAACACACACACCTTCGCCCAATACCTGGAAAAACCTTTTAAAGCTGTTACAATGTATCAACACACTCATCACTCTCCACAGAGGGCTTTCTGGGTGTCTGCCTGAGTAAGTATAGTGTTACTGTTTACCTCTGTGGCTGGCTAACATGCCAGTATTCTTTACATGCACCCCACCTCCTAAGAGGAACTGATAGTTACGTTCACACAAATGACAGCCCTGCAGCGCTGTTACAGGTAGCCTCTCTCTCTCTTCCATTCCGCTCCTCTTTTATCCCTGACAGCCCCTGCAATCTTCTGTTTTATTAATCTCTCATTCAACGCCTGGGAGGAGTAGAAAAGTAGTGTTAAAATCCAAGCAGTGGAGGTTCTACAACGTCTGTCTGGGATACTATACAGTGACTAGTGAAAGTATACACACCACTTACGCAGTCGTCACAATTTGCTGCCATGCTTTAAAGCGACCAAGCTTTAACTTCCTGACTGATGTCTTGAGATGTTGCTTCAATATATCCACATCATTTTCCTCCTTGATGACGCCATCTATTTTGTGAAGTGCACCAGTCCCCCCTGCAGCAAAGCACCCCTACAACATGATGCTGCCACCCCTGTGTTTCACGGTTGGGATGGTGTTCTTCTTCTGCTTTTCCCCTCCAAACATAACGATGGTCATTATGGCCAAACAGTTCTATTTTTGTTTCATCAGACCAGAGGACATTTCTCCAAAAAGTACGATCTTTGTCCCCATGTGCAGTTGCAAACGATCTTTGTCCCCATGTGCAGTTGCGGTCTTGGAGCAGTGGTTTCTTCCTTTCTGAGAGGCCTTTCATGGTTATGTCGATATTACTGTGGATACACATACTTTTGTACCTGTTTCCTCCAGCATCTTCACAAGGTCCTTTGCTGTTGTTCTGGGATTGATTTGCACATTTTCGCACCAAAGTACATTCATCTCTAGGAGACAGAACGTGTCTCCTTCCTGAGCGGTATGACGGCTGCGTGGTCCCATGGTTATTATATAATCTGTCTGTAAACAATTGTTGGAAAAATGACTTGTGTCATGTACAAAGTAGATGTCCTAACCGACTTGCCAAAACTATAGTTTGTTAACAAGAAATTTGTGGAGTGGTTGAAAAACGAGTTTTAATGACTCCAACCTAAGTGTATGTAAACTTCTGACTTCAACTGTATACTGTATCCTCCAACCTCATCTCCCCCCATATACACACATAATAATATTCATCCAATACCTGGAAACACACACCATTGCCCAATACCTGGAAAAACCTTTTAAAGCTATTACAATGTGTCAACACACTCACCACTCTCCACAGAGGGCTGTCTGGGTGTATGACTGAGTAAGTATAGTGTTATAGTTTAGCTCTGTGGCTGGCTAACATGCCAGTATTTACATTGCACCCCTCCTCCTGAGTTAAGCTAAGCTACAAGAGTGTTTTGCTAGCACAGACTGGAATATGTTCTGTGATTCTTCCGACGGCATTGATGAGTACACTGGCTTCATCAATAAGTGCATCGATGACGTCGTCCTCCACAGTGACTGTATGTACATACCCCAACCAGAAGCCATGGAATACAGGCAACATTCGCACTGAGCTAAAGGGTAGAGCTGCCGCTTTCAAGGAGCGGGACTCTAACCCTGAAGCTTATAAGAAATCCCACTATGCCCTCCAACGAACCAGGCAAAGCGTCAATACAGGAGGGACTAAGATCGAATCATACTACACCAGCCCCCGACACATGTCGGATGTGGCAGGGCTTGTAAAATATTACAGACTACAAAGGGAAGCACAGCTGAGACTGCCCAGTGACACTAGCCTACCAGATGAGCTAAATAACTGCTAAGCACGCTTCGAGGCAAGTAACACTGAAACATGCATGAGAGCATCAGCTGTTCCGGACGTGTGATCATGCTCTCCGCAGCCGATGTGAGTAAGACCTTTATACAGGTCAACATTCACAAGGCTGCAGGATGCAAAACTGATACAGGCACCCTAACACATTGTTTATGGTTATGTACCAAAATACAAAGATACTGGTCTGGTGTTCTGCAAGAAATTGAAAAGATCCTAGGGGTTGATCTAGATTTGGACCCAGTTTCTTTACTGTTAGGTCTCCCTAGTAGACATGTTACTTCTGTGGGTAAAAGGAGGCTATACAACATCCTTACCTTCGCAGCGAGGAAAAACATCCTTTTACAGTGGATTAGTGGTTCCAAGGTTCCTTCTATTAAAGATTGGCACAAGATACTATTTGAATGGGTGCCTCTGGAATATCTGACATGTACATTGCATTCTAAAACAGACCAGTTCTACAAAATATGGGAACCTTATCTAAATTACCTAGAACCTGAGGTATCAGCTATTATGCTGCAAGGATTCTCTTAGAATGGCGGGGATCTATGTATTTCAGAATTACACTGTACGTTCCATGTGTGGAACCTAACTTCTTGGTTTAAACTGAGCTTTTTTGTTTAATTTCTGTTTGTAAATGTGTTTAAAATGTATGTATTGAGAGACGCGTTTGATGGGCATGGGGTGAGAGAAGCACCGAGCGGGAAGAGGAAAATGGTGTACGTATGTATGGGTGTGTGTATATGTATGTATGTATGTATATATATATATATATATATATATATATATATATATACGTAGGTATGTGTAAGTGAGTGCTGTTTTATGTTGTTGTTGCTTTGTCTCTGTTGTTGTATCTCTTAAATATGGGTGAAAATTGTGAAATTCCAATAAAAAATACTGTTACACAAGGCTGCAGGGCCAGACGGATTACCAGGACGTGTACTCCGAGCATGCGCTGACCATCTGGCAAGTGTCTTCACTGACATTTTCAACCTCTCCCTGACCGAGTCTGTACCAACATGTTTCAAGCAGAACACCATAGGCCCTGTGCCCAAGAACACTAAGGTAACCTGCCTAAATGACTACCGACTCGTAGCACTCATATCTGTAGCCATGAAGTGCTTTGAAAGGATGGTCATGGCTCACATCAACATCATTATCTCAGAAACCCTAGACCCACTCCAATTTGCATACCGCCCCAATAGATCCACAGATGATGCAATCTCTATTGCACTCCGCACTGACCTTTCACACCTGGACAAAAGGAACACCTATGTGAGAATGCTATTCATTGACTACAGCTCAGCGTTCAACACCATAGTGTCCTCAAAGCTCATCACTAAGCTAAGGACCCTGGGACTAAACACCTCCTTCTGCAACTGGATTCTGGACTACCTGACGGGCCTCCCCCAGGTGGTAAGGGTAGGTAACAACACATCCGCTTTGCTGATCCGCAACACGAGGGCCTCTCAGGGGTGCTTACTCAGTCCCACCCTGTACTCCTTGTTCACATCCACATCACCAACAAACTAACATGGTCAAAGCACACCAAGACAGTCGTGAAGAGGGCACAACAAAACCTATTCCCCCTCAGGAGACTGAAAAGATTTGGCATGGGTCCTGAGATCCTCAAAAGGTTCTACAGCTGCACCATCGAGAGCATCCTGACAGGTTGCATCACTGCCTGGCAATGCAACTCCTAGGCCTCCGACAGCAAGGCACTACAGAGGGTAGTGTGTACGGCCCAGTACATCACCGGGGCCAAGCTTCCTGCCATCCAGGACCTCTATTCCAGGCTGTGTCAGAGGAAGGCCCTAAAAATGGTCAAAGACTCCAGCCACCCTAGTCATAGACTGTTCTCTCTGCTACCGCACGGCAAGCCGGAGCGCCAAGTCCAAGAGGCTCCTAAACATCTTCTATCCCCAAGCCATGAGACTCTGCTGCTACTCTCTGTTATTATCCATGCATAGTCACCTTACTAACTCTACCTACATGTACATATTATCTCAATTACCTCGACTAACCAGTGCCCCACATACTGACTCTGTACCGGTACCCCCTGTACATACCCTTGCTATTGTTATTTTACTGCTGATTTTGAATTGTTTGTTACTCTTATTTTTTTTAAGGTATTATTCTTAAAACTGCATTGTTGGTTAAGGGCTTTTAAGTAAGCATTTCACTTTAAGGTCTACACCTGTATTCGGCGCATGTAATAAATACAATTTGATTTGATTTGATTGCTCCAAGTCAAAGTAGTGGCATCCTTTTTGATCTTGAGGACTTTATGGATATCGTAGATATTGACTATGCCAGAGAAAACAATTATATCTTCTAAATGCCAGTGACGGCTCCTCAGATGAGAATGGGGAGGACCATCCTACTCAGTGAACTCATCCTTTTCAGAAAATAGTCAATTGTGAAACATCATTAAAAAAAAAAATTTTTTAGATAGAACTATACTAAATGTATTCACGTAACCAAATAACTGCAATGAAGATCTACAGTAGCCTCAATAGCCTACTGTAGATGCCAGGTAGACTAGTGGTTATAGTGTTGGGCAGTGACTGAAAGTCTGTTGGGCCAGTGACTGAAAGGCTGTTGGATCAAATCCCTGAGCTGACAAGGTAAAAAATCTGTTGTTCTGCCCCTGAACAAGGCAGTTAACCCACTGTTCCCCGTTAGGCCATCATTGTAAATAAGAATTTTTCTTAACTGACTTGCCTAGCTAAATAATACATTTGGAAAAAGCACTTGCTTGGGTACATTGACTTCAATACAAAAAAAATGGATTTGAGAGGAAATGATAGTTACATTCACACAGATGTCAGCGTTGTTACAGGTAGTCTCTCTCTACCATTCTGCTCCTCTTTTTATCCCTGACAGCCCCTGCAATCTTCTATTTTATAAACTATCATTCAACATCCCAGTGTTAGGTTGGGAGGGCAATTAAAAACCATCTGTCTGGGATACTCTATGTATAGAAAACGCACACAAATGGCAGTCAGAATGGAGTTGTACCTATTTGTTTATGTTCAACTTCACTCTTCATGTTTGGCCTCTCCTTTTCTCCACCCAACACCCCACCATGCTTCTCTTGATCACCCCAGGGTTACCCAGGTCAATTACAGACTCAGAGCCTGAATGGGCCCCAGAATTAAAATAAATTATAACTCAACAAAGCTTAAACTCTTTCCAATTAATGCATAAAAAAGGGGACAAAAGCCTGTCATTTCGATTGATCCTATTTTGTAAGCGAAGGCTTTTATGATCAGTTGCCTGGTGACAGGCGTGCAGGGTATAAAAGGCGGGCCAATCAGTAAACCGCTGGTCCGACCGGTCTACTATACTGAGCGCTGTAATTAATTGAAATGATGAAAAGCTTCCTGAGCCTAAGCTAATGAGGAACTCCAAGAGAAATGGGAGGGAGAGACAGAGAAGGAGAGGGAGAGAGGCAAAGCCATCAAAGAGATAACATTTACAAAAATAAGTGTTTCCTGGACGGCTGGCCAATTGAGCGGGCCGACGGGGAGCCCATGCTGCACCAGCTCCCAGCAGAGAGCTCACACACATGGCAGACAAGTAAATAAGAAGAACAATTTATGGTGGATGGGTTTGAGGGCCGAGCGGGACACTTTATCTGAGGCGGACTATAAAGAGGCTTCACTAATCGCGCCACCATTTGCATGGCAGCACTGCCTGCCTGTTACTGGGACTGCCACGGAGCCGTGGTGCAGGGAGCGAGGCTGTAATGCACACAAATTATCCTAAAGTACAAATTGAGCATGAGCCCCGACACAGACAAATACATCAGACAAAAAATAGCCTTTGATCTTTAGAAGACTTGAGCAACAGATCTATGCCACCTCTCTTTTAAAGGAGAGAAAAAAGGTCTCCGCTTCCTTCTCGTCTCAAATGTATTTCTCTATTGGTGGGCCCTAAAAGGATAAAAGAGATCTGAAATGGTTCAAGCCTCTCTCATATGCTAAACTGCCCCTGCTGGAGGTTGCCTATTAGTGTCTTCCCTAGGAGAGGCCTGCTGCACTGACAGAACATAACCCAGCACTCCTGTCTGCCTCTGTGTTCCTTCCTTCCTTATAGCTAATTCACTTTCACACTTCTTCCTGTATCACAATCCTCTGTACCAAGTATTTAGGCAACCCCCCCCAAAAGTGCAATAAAGGAACAGCTGAGCGCTAAGTAGATGCATCTAACAGAAACGGAAACATTCAGAGGCTGATAACATCATCATAGGATTTTTCTCACCTCCCATCAGCACTTCTTCCCTCCACTCCACTGGCTGGAGATAGGTGGACAGACAAGAAAGGCCCTGATGGTGTACCCTGAGATAATCAATATGTAGTTCAAACTCTGAGGGGGAGGAAGGTGTGAGAAATACTCCCTTCCTTCACCTGTCCCTCCTCCCTGGGAGGAAAGAAGAGCAGAGCTGTTTCACTTTTGCCTCATCTCTTCTCATGTCTCCTCCGGTGGGTGAGACAGGGTTGATTCCTACCGCGCTTCATCCATTGATTTATATATACACTAGATGACTGAAGCTACCGCACCCCCATTTTGGCACTCCCCCACTGTTGTAAAAAATATATTGGAAGCTATAGAAATTAATTAATGAATGTCTACATTTGTTTATGCCATGTTTATTCTATTACGGACACCTTACTGCATGCTTTTAAATGATATTATGTGAGCTAAAAAAAAATTAAGTATACATTTTTTTCCATAAATATAATTTTGAGAGATTACTAATGTTACTGTCCTTACTACAACAACAAAAATTCTTAAATACATGTAATTTTTTTCCATGAAACTTTGAAATACTGTATAATTCCATTAATTCCTATGGATGACTGTTTCTACTGGGGAGTACCAATATGGCCGACCGGTGACTTCAAAGCCTCTCAATGGCCAACACATAGCATCAGCAATCCAGGGTTTATATAGGTCATTGGCTCCATTCAGCAGTGAATCACTCCAGTCCATCACATCCTTTTACTGAAGAATAAAAAACAAACTAACAAAGGCTCCAACTGGATGATATATTTTTTAAAAAGAACTCGGCCCACTGCTTTTGAAGAAAAAAATATGGATTTTACTTCACGTGATAACAATACCCAGTGTGGATTGTTCAAGCCCCCCGCGATGTGTAATGATTCATAGATCAAACTCCATATCTAGCAGGGCATCTGTACATGCTGCTATCAAAGGGACATTGACTCTGGTTTCTAAGACCAGAAGCATTTCATGTTTGCGACAGTGCACCCAGGAGCACACAGAGACTTTACTGACCTTTACTGAGAGGATCATGCTTTAACCACCATTTCCCCAAACAACAATAGACATGACCACGCCACGATGGGCATCATGGGACGTTGGGGCTGTGAATTCCTGCGGAGCCCATTTGTCCGTTCTCTACCTGGGCATTTCCACTGAAAAAAAAAACATTAGCACCAACATGTGAAGTGTTTAGGAGCATATCAAATTGGGTGTCAAATGAAAGCTACGAGTCTATATTTATGGGAAATAAAGGCATAGATACGTTTTGCATCCATCTTAAAAATGAGGCATAATAACATATTTGATTTCTGGGTAAACAGATGGAAAAGGGGTCTTAGAAAACATCTACCAGAAAAGGTATTAAAAGGTATACCTTCTGTAAGAAATATGACCTTGTAATTCCTTTACTAAAAACCCACATATCTTTACACTTTTGGATATTTTCAAATGTCTCTACCTAATGAGAGGATAATGTAAGCTCACAGAAGTAACAAGTAAAGGTAGACCTATCAATTCGTTTTTACGGATATCAATTTTGTTTATGAATTATTGAGTGATTAAAACTCATTATTCCGTTACCAAATCAGTAACTGAATTGGGTACAATGGGAAATCCTAATAGTCACAAACCACAGTTAGGTCACCTGCTACTGTTCTCCCTTTTATGTTCAGCTCATAAATGTTTTCTTTGTCTTTCTGGTGTCTGGTGGTAAAACCAAGAGTATTAAAACAGCCTGAGTCTGGACAACTCCTCCCCCTATCTCTCCCTCTCTCTCTTTTTTCCTTTCTCTCTCCCTCTCCAGTTAATGTCACCTCTCCCAGCTCTTACTGACACCTACCCATGAGCCCCATCTCTTTCCATTTCCTGTAACTAGCATCCTCACCCACTGAGCACCGACCGACACCGGAAATGTAGTTGAAATTTGGTCAGTTCACCCATGGCCTTGATGTTAACGTCCACAGATGGACCGGACTGGACCAAATCTATCATAGACGTATGTTTCACAAGTTTGGATAGCACAGTACAGTACAGTGAGTAGAGCACAGTACAGTACAGTCCAATACAATACAGTAGTATAGTACGATAAGGTACAGTACAGTGAAGAAAGGTAGAGTATAGTACAGTAGAATAGAGTATATTGTACTGTGCAGAAATATACTCTACTTTACTGTACTAAACAGAACTCTACTATACTGATCCCTACTGTACTCAACTGAACTCTACTCTACTCTATCCTACTCTACTCTGCTATTGTACTGCACCGTACTCTACTGTGCTCCAAACTTGTGAAAACATGAGGAGAATGACATTCATATTCATAATTATGCATTTCTGTGTAGTACAGATCAGGGATCCATGATGCAATTCCGTTACCGTAATTCTGTTACCGGGTGTAAATCCACTTTACTTACTGTAGTTCAATAACCAAAATATATATTTTTTTAACTCAATGTGCCCTATCATAGCTGACACCTCGTTCTTTATGCAGACATCTTTTAATCTTCATTTAGAGCAGATATTTAACAGAGTTTTTAGAAAACATGGCATAAAAACCAGAGGGAGATTTTACCGTAATTCTGTTACCAAAGTTTGCATTTGCACAGTTCTTCCACTAAATGAGCTTTTATGTACATTTTTCAGTGGAAATAGTTAAAAGTAGTCCTTGTGCATAGAGTTGTATGGTTTGATAAACTTTGTCAAAGCGTAATTCCGTTACCGTGAAATTGCCCTGCTGTTCTTTTTCACTATGATTGCTTCCTCCTGTCCTAAAGCCTGGTGTCCTGCAGGCTCAGATAACCAAATAAAGATTCATTAAGGAGAAGGCCCTGCACTTAGCTTCTTTTTGTCACTCAACAAAGACATCAATTGCCTGAGTCCAGCATCGGCAAGCAAAACACACACACACACACACACACACACACACACACACACACACACACACACACACACACACACACACACACACACACACACACACACACACACACACACACACACACACACACACACACACACACACACACACACACACACACACACACACACACACACACATGGCTACTATCATATGGTAGGCATGTCAGGACACAGCACCTCCCCATTCCCAGCAGGTAAATATCACATGCTTCATTAGAATGGGGCCCTCTCTCAACACACCCTCCTTAGGGGTCAAAGGCCATAATGTCAGAATGTGACCTCCAGACCATCAGTAATCCTTAAACTGATCAATATGAGTCACAGGGCAGGGGTCATCCATTTAAGTGACCCTGAAGAACAAAAAGGAAGGAAGCCCAAAAGAGAAGAGAGCACAACATTATCTGTTCAAGAGCAGCCAGCGGTGGAAAAAGCCCTACCACCTGAGGTAATGAGCTTGTACTTGACACAGAGAGAAAGAAGCTGTCTGCACATAGCATTACATCCGAGTACATCCTGTAATCAGATTGTGGAGCACATTCAGAGAGATCAGAGAGATCTGTGCTGGCCAGGTGTAGATACATGAGTAGATTCATTGTGTGACACATTCATTGTATCACTGGATATGAAAGGTTGTTTGTAATACTAGCTGTAGACAAGACCTAATATTAGCCATCCCCCTCAGCAGTGAATATTCTAAATGGTCCCAAAATTCTAATTCATCCTTTGTCTTTAGTCTGTACACCTCATAAAATTCCCCTTCTGGTCAATGATTCTATATGCAAAGTCAGCAGGGTCAACCACACAATTAAGAGAATAAAATGCAAATGTTGGCCAACTCTTTCAAATGATAATAGACTCAAAGCTAATCCGATAGGAACAGATAACATAGGTTTTAAAGCAATGCATACTGCATACTGGAGTAACATTGCTGAAATAAATAATTCCATTATTATACCTGCTATAGGCATGCTTGAGTGGCGCAGTGGTCTAAGGCACTGCATATCAGTCCCTGGTTCAAATCCAGGCTGTATCACATCCAGCTGTGATTGGAAGTCCCACAGGGCAGCGCACAATTGGCCCAGGTTTGGCCGGGGTAGGCCGTCTTTGTAAATACGAATGAGTTCTTAACTGACTTGCCCAGTCAAATAAAATAATTTTTTAAAATTTCATTTCAACCCCCCCCCCCTCCCGGTTTTACATCCACTCCACCCTCAGACCACTAAATCATAAATAATAATGAATGGAATACCCAAATCCAGGATTTTCTCTCATGTAAAAGCGGGGAGGTGCTGAAACGGTAACTATGGGCTGACTTTTGAGAGAAAGCCTCCCTACGGAGGTTTTAAAAGGTTTCTTGTGTCTGGCGGCACCACTGCGCACGGATGACTTTTTCCAGTGGCCTGCGAGATGCAAGGCCCTCCCCGTGACCACTTAGCCACCTCGGTCCCATTGAGCGGCGAGGCTGCATGGACACAACAGCACAGCAGTGAGTTGTCTCCTTCCTGGCCTGTGTTACACACAGGGCAGGAATCTAAGCCCTCTGCCAGCCTTTGTCTGTCAGTGTGTAACTCGACGCAGCACAGAAGAGCTTTCAGAAACACTTAACTGTACAGTATCACAAAGGTGCTGCTTTGATTGCTCCCCACGACCTCTGCAGGGAGAGGATGCCTGTGCATTTGAGTTACTATATTGTAGGCAAGTGTGTGTGTGTGTGTGTGTGTGTGTGCAAACACAAAGTTTTTTTTAAAGAATACGGCACATTCAATTTACCCATTGTTCTCAGTTTTTTTCTTATTCCACAGAAACACATGGGTCTGTCTACTGTTCTCCAGCAATGAAGCACTGGAGAACACCACATCATCCTTAACAAACATATGAAGGTACAGAGTCCAACACAAAGGGTCTTCTATTAGCCGTTAAAGGACAAAGGCTGCTGCACAAGCTTGGAGACCACATCAATTAATGAGGCTGCCTTACTTAACTTCTTATGGCTGCAGGGGCAGTATTGAGTAGCTTGGATGAATAAGATGCCCAGAGGTGCCCAGAGTAAACGGCCTGCTCCTCAGTCCCAGTTGCTAATATATGCATATTATTATTAGTATTGGATAGAAACCACTCTGAAGTTTCTAAAACTGTTTGAATGATGTCTGTGAGTATAACAGAACTCATATGGCAGGCAAAAACATGAGAAGAAATCCAAACAGGAAGTGGGAAATCTGAGGTTGGTCGATTTTCAACCCAGCCCCTATTGAATACACAGTGGGATATTGGTTATGTTGCACTTCCTAAGGCTTTCCACTAGATGTTAACCGTCTTTAGAAACTTAAATGAGGCTTCTAATGTGTTGTGGAGCTGGATGGGAGCTGTTTGAGTCAGTGGTCTGGCAGAGAGGCAGGTCCTGGTCATGCGCATTTCACATGATAGCGACCTGCGTTCCATTGATTTTCTACAGACATAGGAATTCTCTGGATGGAACAACATCCTAAAGATTGATTCTATACTTAGTTTGACAAGTTTCTTCGACCTGTAATATAACTTTTTGAAGTTTTCGTCCGACATTCGGCTGGACCTGCACGAGCGTTTGGATTTGTGTACTAAACGCGATATCAAAAGTAGCTACTTGGACATAAATAATGGACATTATCGAACAAATTAAGCATTTATTGTGGAACTAGGATTCCTGGGAGTGCATTCTGATGAAGATCGTTAAAGGTAAGGGAATATTTATAATGTTATTTCTGATTTCTGTTGACTCCAGCATGGCGGATATTTCTTTTTTCTGAGCGCCGTCTTAGATTATTGCATGGTTTGCTTTTTCCGTAAAGTTTTTTTGAAATCTGACACAGCAGTTGCATTAAGGAGAGGTATATCTATATTTCCATGTCTAACAATTGTATTTATCGACATTTATAATGAGCATTTCTGTAAAATTATGTGGCTCTCTGCAATATCACCGGATGTTTTTGGAACTAGTGAACGTAACGCGCCAATGTATACTGAGATTTTTTTTATATAAATATGAACTTTATCAAACAAAACATACATGTATTGTGTAACATGAAGTCCTATGAGTGTCATCTGATGAAGATCATCAAAGGTTAGTGATTTATTTGATCTCTATTTGTGCTTTTTGTGACTCCTCTCTTTGGCTGGAAAAATGGCTGAATTTTTCTGTGAGTTGGTGGTGACCTAACATAATTGTTTGTGGTGTTTTCACAGTAAAGCCTATTTGAAATCGGACACTGTGGTGGGATTAACAACAAGATTACCTTAAAAACGGTATAAGATACATGTATGTTTGAGGAATTTTAATTATGAGATTTCTGTTGTTTTGAATTTGGCGCCCTGCACTTTCACTGGCTGTTGCCATATCGATCCCGTTAACGGGATTGCAGCCCTAAGACACCATCAACCCTCTGCTCTACGGTCACTTCACTGTTCAGCTACAACGACCCGAAGCCTCATGAAGCAAGGAGTCAAGACCTTCTGAAAATAACCAGCATAACATAACACATTCACTTTGAGACCAACTCCGTGGAGGCTGCTGAGGGGAGGACGGCTCATAATAATGGCTGGAATGGAGTCAGTGGAATGGTATCAAACACATCAAAAACATGGTTACCATGTGGTTGACACCACTCTGCTGACTCCATACCAGCCGTTATCATGAGCCGTCCTCCCCTCAGCAGCCTCCAATGGAATAACTCCATGTAAGCTATACTGTCTATGTGTTTAAATGACCATCGCCACTAAGTTTTCTTCCGTTTCCAGTCAAGTCAAGCACAGCATTGACAAGGCAATAGCCGTATGTTTACAGTGTAATCTACACATACACTGTGCAGTGTACATACTGTAGATAGCTACAGTATCAAAATGAGAAACGCCAAGGCAGGAATAAGAGATGAGGCAGTGTCCAGCACAGTGCTGTTCTATGTCTCTC